>NC_136501.1:13792100-13817100 GCF_053919585.1 Euprymna scolopes
TTTACCATAAGTTTTTACAATTTGTATAATAGTTAGTCTTTTACCATAATTTTTTTACAATTTGTATAATAGTTACAGTCTTTTACCATCATTTTTTTACAATTTGTATAATAGTTACAATCTTTTACCATCATTTTTTTACAATTTGTATAATAGTTACAGTCTTTTACCATAATTTTTTTACAATTTGTATAATAGTTACAGTTTTTTACCATCATTTTTTTACAATTTGTATAATAGTTACAGTCTTTTACCATCATTTTTTTACAATTTGTATAATAGTTACAATCT
The DNA here is from genome assembly GCF_053919585.1 of Euprymna scolopes. Classification (NCBI taxonomy): domain Eukaryota; kingdom Metazoa; phylum Mollusca; class Cephalopoda; order Sepiida; family Sepiolidae; genus Euprymna; species Euprymna scolopes. The sequence continues at coordinate 13,792,392 of NC_136501.1, forward strand.
TTTACCATCATTTTTTTACAATTTGTATAATAGTTACAGTCTTTTACCATCATTTTTTTACAATTTGTATAATAGTTACAGTCTTTTACCATCATTTTTTTACAATTTGTATAATAGTTACAGTCTTTTACCATCATTTTTTTACAATTTGTATAATAGTTACAGTCTTTTACCATAATTTTTTTACAATTTGTATAATAGTTACAGTCTTTTACCATCATTTTTTTACAATTTGTATAATAGTTACAGTCTTTTACCATCATTTTTTTACAATTTGTATAATAGTTACAGTCTTTTACCATCATTTTTTACAATTCCCCTCTTTATCATTTTGCGAGCATCAATTATTTAACTTTACCGTTATTATTCTTTTACCCTCTTGAGTTTTGAATGGTAATAATTGCGTTCTTATATCATAATTCTTTTATATTATACTAGTTTCCGTCTTTTACCATAATTCTTGAACTTTTTCCTGCCTTTTACCATAGTTCTTTAACATTTTCCTCTCTTTTACTGTAATTCTTCAACCTTCTCCTGTCTTTTACCATAATTCTTTAACTTTTTCCTATCTTTTACCATAATAGTTTAACCATCTCATGTCTTTTACCATAATTCTTTAACTTTTTCCTATCTTTTACCATAATAGTTTAACCATCTCCTGTCTTTTACCGTAATTCTTTAACCTTCTGTCTTTTACAACCGTTGCTTTATCGTCACCATTCTATTAACATCGTACCATTTTTATATGGTACTATTTTTTTACCATAATTCTTTTACCATCTTTACTGTTATATGATGTTAATTCCAATCTTTTACCAGCATTATTTTACCATTCATATTTTCTACTTTTTTATGACAATAAATATACACTTCTACCGCTTTATAGCTAGTATGAAGGAAAATATTTGTAAAATTTTGTGGAAGAAAATAAATATGCTACTTAAAAGTTTTGCATGAGATTGTAAGTAATTACGATGAATATAAAACGCTTCTGGACTCGAAAGATAATGGATACCCCCGGTAGGGCTGGTCGTATGTTTAATTGAGAGGCAAGGTTGGCACAATCTCCAACCACACCCCTCCTGAATCGAGTCAGTGGCAAGGAGAAGTCCAGGACGATTGGAAACAATGCCGAGATAAGTGGAGAGCACGTACAGCACCTGGAAATCCCAAATGGCCACCCATTTAGTAATGATCGGGTTCAACGTTGCTTAACTTCGGTGATTTGACAGGAATCGGTGGGTCAACATGATTGTGCGTGTGGAGAATATCTTTACGTATTGTTTATATAAATAAAAACATGTTTGAAATGACGTTTTTATAAAAACATGTTTGAAATGACGTTTTTAAGCAAAAAAAAATCATTCGCTTCGAATTTATGATTATTAATCTTTACGCTTATTATGAAATTTAGAAGAAGGATTCTAGACATACGGTTTAGTATCTTCTTCTTCTTCTTCTTCTTCTTCTTCAAGTGTCCGGTCTGATCTTGCAAGCATCGATGGTCATGGCTCTCCACTCTTTTCTGTTCTCGGTCTTTTTCATGAGCTCAATGTTGGCGCCCTCTTTATTCGTTGCAAATTTTTAAAAACTGTCCATGAATTTTGTGCGTTGTCTTTCTCTGTTCTTGTTTCCACATATGTTGCCACTCCATAACAGTTTCTCTAATCTGTCAGTCCTGGTTATATGGCCGAAAAATTTTAGCTGTATTTCTTTGATGTTATTGAGAAGGAATCTCTTGTATGCAGCCATGTTTATTACTTCTGAAATTCTTTTTTCTTTTTGTCTGAGACTTTCATAATTCTCCAGATGAACCACATCTCCACTGCTTCTAGTCGCTGTTCTGTATCCTTGGTTAGGGTCCAGCATTTGCATCCGTATAGAAGAATGGACCATACGTAGGCTCTCAAAGCATGTATCTTTGTCTTGAGGCTTATCTTACTGTTGGTAACAAAAAATGCATTTCATGCCATTAAAAGTTGTCTAAGATTGTCCAATTCTCTTCTTGATTTCTGTATCACATTTGCCATCCGGGTGATAGTACAACCAATGTATTTAGAGATGTTTACTTGTCTGATTCTGTCTTCCTTACAGGCTATCTTGCATTGTGGTATACTAGGCTAGCGGAGGGAAGGAGGCATCGTACTTCTCCCATTGGCGAAATAATCTCACTCCACTATCCACGATTTAGTATTATTATATTTTAATTTTAAACTTCGTAAGCAGACATAGAATTGGTATAACATTGTTCTGTTCAGATGAATGAATTTTTCCCGTCCTGGGACAGGTATTATACTTCTTGTCTGCATAGTTAACCGCAACTGTATAAGTTTCGCCATGTTTTTTGTTTTTTTTGTATAACATTGTCAGTGTTCATTTTGGATAGTTCCCAAAAAACAACAAAAACTAAAAATAAGATGAATACAAACTCAAACTAAATAAAAAAAAAATGAAAGCATTCAGCCTCCTCATCTTTATTTTGTCTATTTGTAAATGATAATCATTTTATTTATTTATTTTTTTGCAGTGTTTCTTTAGGCTGACATATGCCATTGCAAATTACCAGCACCCATCTTTTCCCCCTTGCGTGTACCGTAACCCCACTTCTGTGGTTACCGTTTCTGATTCTGTTATTGGTGATAGGTCGTGCTGCTCATCTTGCCCGCCAGAAACGGCGAAGATCTTAAATGCGGTGACAAAAGTGCTCTTACGGCAGCTGGGATTTTCTATTCCTTAAGATGCAGCCTCTTCAGGCCAATAACCTCCAAGAGATATATGGATTGATATCCTGCAGTGATGTCTGACAGTCACAGCTGGAGATGATTATGTCCTGTTTAATTAGATGTTTTTCCAATGTTCCTCCGTTATAAATGGTCTGTCATCACCTTGCGGACCCTTGAGTGTCTCTCGTTCACGCGGCTGAACTGGTTGGTTCACGACAAATGATCTCTATGCTTTTTCCATAGGAAAAACCTCTAAGGGGAATCGTACAATTATTTTAGTTCAGATTAAGACATTTTGTGCGTGTGTGTTGTATGTTGTGTGTGTTGTGTGTGTAAATGTATGTGCTATGTGTATATGTATGTATGTGTGTGTTGTATGTGTGTTGTGTGCAAGTGTATGTGCTGTGTGTATATGTGTGTATGTGTGTGTGTTGTATGTTTGTGTGTTGCGTGTGTAAATGTATGTGCTGTGTGTATATGTATGTATGTGTGTCTTGTATGTGTGTTGTGTGTAAGTGTATGTGATGTGTGTATATGTGTGTATGTGTGTGTTGTACGTGTGTTGTGTGTAAGTGTATGTGCTGTGTGTATATGTGTGTATGTGTGTGTGTTGTATGTGTGTTGTGTGTAAGTGTATGTGCTGTGTGTATATGTGTGTATGTGTGTGTGTTGTATGTGTGTTGTGTGTAAGTGTATGTGATGTGTGTATATGTGTGTATGTGTATGTGTTGTGTGTGTTGTGTGTATCTATCTGTTGTGTGTGTGTGTGTGGGCTGTGTGTGCATATGTGTGTATGTTGTGTGGGTATGTGTGTATGTGTGTGTTGTGTGTGTATGTATGTGTGGTGTGTTTTGTGTATGTGGGTGTTGTGTGTGTTGTGTGTATGTGTGTATGTGTGTTGTAAAGTTGTGTTTTATGTTGTATGTGTTGTGTTTATGTCTTGTGTTTGTTGTGTGTGTTGTGTATGTATGTGTGTGTATGTGTGTGTTTGTTGATATTGTTGGCTGGCTTTTCATTGGGAATAAATTATGATTTGTTACTTGTGCAATTTAGGTTTGTAGGACTATTGTTTTCTTATTCGTATTGTTTGGATTCTTCGGATTACTCTTCTCATCTTGAGTGTCATTTTTACAACATTTCAGTCGATGCAACCTCCGACCTTCTTCAGATGTGTCTAAGTAGACCTAGCATAGAATTTAACACAATATGGGCACTGTTAATTATAAATAGTAGATAATATATACAGTTATTAGTAAACAACAACAATAATATATATATATATATATATATATATATATATATATAAAGCTGAATGTCTGTGTGTGTATGTGTGTGTGTGTGTCTGGTCACGAATAGGCTCCTATATGGTTGACTATTTTAAAAAACTAATTACATATAATGATAGAAGATATATCGAGACACAGGAATGGGTATGTTTGATCTGGCAGGACAGTGGTTCATTAAAATTGTGGGGTCTGCGTTCGCGCCTGGTCCACAAAGTATGGAAATAAAAAATTTAAAAATTAAAAAAAAAACGTTTACAAGTGTTTTTGATATAGATGTACATAAGAATACTTTGATAAGTATGTTTTAACTTAAATAGGGATGGTATAATAAAATTGTGGGGTCTGCGTTTGCGCCTGGCCTCCATAGAATGGAAATAGGCACAAACATTAATAAAGACTTTTCATATCTATCTGCGTAAGTATACTTTGATAATTATGTTTCAGTTTGAAGAAATATGGTATAATAAAATTATGGGGTGTTCGTTCGCGCTTGACCTCCATAGAATAGAAATATATCACAAAGTTTAACAAGGTTATTTAATATAGATCCACAGAATATTGTGATAAGTGTTTCAGTGTAAACAGGTATGGTATAATAAATTATGAGGTTTATCTATTTTATTTTTACTTTCATCATATTTTGCTTTGGTTTTGATAACCCCAAATTCGAAGCTATCTCTTTAGAACCCTTCCTTTTCATAACCTATCATACTTTCATAAATCAGATTCTATTTTCTAAAGGCTGTTTTTGAACCCAGTCAACGACGGGTACTTTTGCTAGTATATATATATATATATATATATATATATATATATATATATATATATATATATATATATGGAGAGAGAGAGAGAGAGATAGAGAGAGAGAGAGAGAGAGAGAGAGAGAGAGAGAGAGAGTATTAAACTTGAAAAAGATGAATTATCGATTTGAATTCTTGATATTTATTTATTTAGCTGTTTTCCGGTTTGTTTTAGATCCGAAAAAAATATTTTATAATGTAATCTTGTACAATACAAAATAGAGATGAAGACACTAGTCAAGTATAGAAATTGGAAAGGCAAGAAAAAAGGAAAAACTAATTTTAATGTTAGAGTATTCATCAAAGTTTACTGCCTTTTGGTCAAGATCAAAGTGTAGTATCTGTTCTTCAGATGCGACACTTCCATTTCTCATTCTCTTTCAGTGGAGGAGAAATCCTTCACGACTGAGACAATTTTTATTTTTGTACCTTTTCTCCACGTTAAAAACAACCCTGGTGTCTAACTCTGTCCCGTGGGAGGCATTGTAAATAGGTACAATAATAGTAATCAATAATTGTGCAATTTGCGTTTGAAAAATATTTTTTTTTGTTTTCGTTTTTGAAGAATTGTAAGGGGGAGACAATTCAAAGTTTCACGTAACTTATTGGCAAAAACGAAACAAACACTAAATTAACAATAACACATACACACATACATTAAAACATTTATAAACATTCCGAACATTTATAAAATTAAAATAAACTTTATTTTATTATTTTTACAAAGGAGTCACCATTTATCAAGACTCATAGGCTACTCGAGGATAAGAGTTAATAAGAGTACATTAGTCAATGGGACAATATCATAGTAATCATTATTAGTGGAAATTTGGTAAATTGAATTACTTAAGGGGGACGGCTCATCAAGAACTTGTTTACGTTGGACTTGAAGACGACCATATTGGGGTCAGCTTGAAAGCAATCAACCAGAACAAAGTTTCACAGACCTGCAGTTCTAAGAAAGAAGCTTTGTTCATGAAATTGTCATTAAAGTTTAGGCACAAATAAAGCGTAGGGAAAATTATTGATAATGGTTTAAGTTTGACGAGTGTTTTTAGTGGAAGTTTGGCAAGTGGGGAACCATAGATTGGAGCTCAAACGAAAAATTTCCATGGAAATAACGATAGAGCAGAGACAGGCTCGCAATGTAGAAACAGAAAAGAGCATCACCTACTAAGATACGAAGTTTATTTTGAACTCTGTCAAGCCAACACGCATTTTCCGTATTTATAAGGAAACTAGCGGGGGTACGCGGCGTTGCCCGGGTGTTTGGAGGTGTGTGTGGTGTTAAATAAAAAAGGAAACGGGGGGTTAGGATCGAACCCGAAGCCCTGAGGCGAAGTTTAAAAATAAAATCGGCCAGCCAGAATGAGTTACTGAAAGATGTTTGAATTTATTTAAGTAAGAACCAAATTGACAGGTGCGCGCACGGAAGTCGTCGAGCGTTACGACGACGACGACGACGACGACGACGACGTCAATTACAAGGTTTGTTTGTTATAAGCGAAGTAAAAAAGATAACAACGTTAAAACTTAAGCGGGGTGGGGGGTAATCTAAACATCGAGAAAAAAACACAAAAAAACTAACGTAAGGCAAACGAACGATGAAAACAGTAAATGAACACATGAAAAATGGCTTAATATAAGCCTGTTTCGATATTAAAATTTAAAAAATCGGTGGGTACCGGGGTGTTTTTGGGTGTGGGTCGGGGGTGGATCAGCGAAGTAAAAAAAGCCAAAATAAACCCCCAGAAAAACGAATGTTACGTGAAAAATGGCTTAAATAACACTGGTTCAATATTTAGATTTAAAAAATCGAAAAAAAAAGGAAAGACATCTCACACCACGATTCGAACCCAAAACGTTTAGATAAGGAACCAACGCGCTATCCTACTGACCTAACGCGACGTACATGAAATTTAATCAGTTTTTCAACTATTTAAAGTAAATCAGGTCATGACGTCATCTGACGCATGCGTAGAACCAGTCGTCGTCACGAGAGGACCGTTTTTGTTGACCACCCCTGTCGAATATTGTCGATTTCGGGGTGAAAAAATTAACGTTTTTGGCCAATTTTTCGATATTTTTTCGAGCGAAGGGTGGAGCTTCAATATGATACCGAGTTTGTGAATTTTTGTTCTGTCTGCCGAACGTTTTTAGCAGGCACACAAACATACATACATACATACATACATACATACATACATACATTTTCGCTTTTATATATATATAGATAGAAGATGTATGACTTAAAAAAAGAACAACCCCTTTTGAAAATGTATGAAATTTTAAACGAACATTCTTGCTAAGAAAAGAAAATTCTGAAATGCATTAAAGTGATCATTATTTATAAATGTACGACTTCAAATAATTAACGAAATTTTACAAAATTAAATGTTCGTTATAAACCAATATAATAATTAAAAGTATAATTAAATGTAATAATTAAATATAATAAATAAATGTAATAATTAAATATAATAAATAAATGTAATAATTAAAAGTAATAAATAAATATAATAATTAAAAGTAATAATTAAATATAATAATTAAAAGTAATAATTAAATGTAATAATTAAATGTAATAATTAAATGTAATTATTAAATGTAATTATTAAATGTAATGATTAAATGTAATAATTAAATGTAATTATTAAATGTAATAATTAAATGTAATGATTAAATGTAATAATTAAATGTAATGATTAAATGTAATTATTAAATGTAATAATTAAATGTAATTATTAAATGTAATTATTAAATGTAATAATTAAATGTAATAATTAAATGTAATAATTAAATGTAATTATTAAATGTAATAATTAAATGTAATGATTAAATGTAATTATTAAATGTAATAATTAAATGTAATTATTAAATGTAATAATTAAATGCAATGATTAAATGTAATGATTAAATGTAATGATTAAATGTAATAATTAAATGTAATAATTAAATGTAATTATTAAATGTAATAATTAAATGTAATGATTAAATGTAATGATTAAATGTAATTATTAAATGTAATAATTAAATGTAATTATTAAATGTAATAATTAAATGCAATAATTAAATGTAATAATTAAATGTAATTATTAAATGTAATAATTAAATGCAATAATTAAATGCAATAATTAAATGTAATTATTAAATGTAATAATTAAATGTATTAATTTAATGTAATAAGTAAATGTAATTATTAAATGTAATTATTAAATGTAATTATTAAATGTAATAATTAAATGTATTAATTAAATGTAATAATTAAATGTAATAATAAAATGTAATTATTAAATGTAATAATTAAATGTAATTATTAAATGTAATTATTACATTTAATAATTAAATGTAATTATTAAATGTAATGATTAAACTTAGTAATTAAATGTAATTATTAAATGTAATAATTAAATATAATTATTAAATGTAATTATTAAAATTAATAATTAAATGTAATAATTAGATATAATTATTAAATGTAATTATTAAAAGTAATTAGTAAATGTAATTATAAAATGTAATAATTAAATGTAATAATTAAATGTAATTATTAAATGTAATAATTAAATGTAATAATTAAATGTAATTATTAAATGTAATAATTAAATGTAATAATTAAATGTAATTATTAAATGTAATAGTTAAATGTAGTTATTAAATGTAATTATAAATGTATATACTCACGCAGAAAGATATGAAAAGTCTTTAATAAAGTTTGTGCCTATTTCCATTCTATGATGTCCAGGCGTGAACGCAGACCCCACAATTTTATTATACCATCCCTATTTAAGTTAAAACATACTTATCAAAGTATTCTTATGTACATCTATATCAAAAACACTTGTAAACGTTTTTTTTAATTTTAACATTTTTTTATTTCCATACTTTATGGACCAGGCGCGAACGCAGACCCCACAATTTTAATGAACCACTGTCCTGCCAGATCAAACATACCCATTCCTGTGTCTCGATATATCTTCTATCATTATATGTAATAAGTTTTTAAAAAAAGTCAACCATATAGGAGCCTATTCGTGACCACACACACACACACACACACACACACACACACACACACACACACACACACACAGACATTCAGCTTTATATTATAGATATATATATATACAGGGTGACCAGAAAAAAAAAAACAGAGGACATTCAATTGTTTTATTTTGAGCATTTTACAGTCAACAGAGAAGAAAGGATAAAGACTCTAGTGTTTTGATGTGATGTTTTGAATATAATAACTAGTTATGACCAAAGTTTCATTTCATTCAGACAAAACACTAAGAAACGGGGCCTAATTAGAGTTGGGGCCCGTTTTGTTTGGGTCACCTGTATATATATATATATATATATATATATATATGTGTGTGTGTGTGTGTGTGTATGAATGGAAATGTATAAAAAAGAATACGAAAAGTATAAAAGCTTATAACTTTTCTTTATTCGTTTTCAATTGGTGACGTGCAGGAATACAAAATAATATTATGAAAAAAAATTTAAAAAACTTTTTTTACAAGTACATAATTTTCGACCGATCCTTCAGTTTTCATATATATATATATATATATATATATATATATATATATATATATATATATATATATATATATATATATATATATATATATATATATATATATATATATATATAAAGTGACCTTATCTGTCTGTTTGTGTGAGGAACGGTCTCTACCAAACTATTCTGTCAATTTTTTATTTACAGACTTGAAACAAGATATATATGGAATTTGAACCAGTGGAAAAAATAGATTTGGTTTTTAGCCAGTAAAAATATCTGCTAAGGTGTCAAAATTGAAAACATTGGATCTTAGCAGGCGTAAGTCGACTAAACATGGTATTTCTACGCATGCACAAGTATATATTTATATTTTTATTCGTTTCGATTGTAGCTAATGTCATCCAAGTCATATTTTGCTTTTTCACTTTTGAATCACTACTATATAGTGGGTACAATATAATAATCAATAAAGAATGGCTCTATAATAATTACGACGAAATCTGCGTAAATTAAAATATCATATTTAAAAATATAGTACTAGCGGGCAACGCCTGGCGGGGCGGCCTGCTAGTAATCTCTATTCATAAAAATATCTGATTATTTTTCGTGTTGTGTTTAATGATATTCCTTATAAGTTTTAAAAGGTGTTCGGCAATGGATAGCAAACCTCTTTTCTTTTTTTTTCTTTTTTTTTTTTTTTTTTTGCTAATGGCAACATTTATCAAGGGCCAAAGGCTACTCGGTGATGGGTGTCAGGAAGTAAAAATTTTTAAAAAAGTATTAGATAAATTTACGTGCATTTTTGATGTACGATATTTTATTTTATTTTATTTTTACTTTTTTTCAACCAAACAAGTCATGTTGCCACTTGAAACGGAAGGGGCTACTATTTGATAACTAAAAGAGAATTGTATGTCGTGTTACATTTAAGCTTCTGCAGATTAGTATAGTCAGTGAAGCAAGAAACAGGAAGGGAATTCCAAGTCTAGTAGTCCGAAGGAAGTGACTATTATTTGTAAGGGGCTACTATTTGTGACCGTGTCTAACAGGAGACTAAAGAGTTGATCCACAGGGTGTCTATTCACATTACATTTAAACTTCTGCATGTCAGTACAGTGAGTGAAGCAGAAAACAGGGAGGGAATTCCAAAGTCGAGCAATCTTTCTGTCATGGGCACGTACATAAAAGAGATTTGTATTTATTTATTTAATATAGGGTTAATTCTGGACAAGCACAGACATTTTTTTGTTAGTATTAGCATTTTCAAATCTTAAAAAATTTGAATAACAAAATCAAAAGAAAATATCAAGAATTAGAATAAATAATTATAGTTTTGTTTGGTCTAATCCTTATTACAAAAAATGCGATCGAGTACTATGTATGTGTGCAGTGGTGTGCAAAGAACTTTTTCAGTGCAGGTGCTCAAGTGAAAAAAAACGGCAAAAATATAGTAATGAACACTGTCTCGATTGACCTATAATATATTCTTCTGAAAAGGACACTTTTAAAGCAGGAGTCAAAGGGGAAGGTGCTTCGGTACTCCTAGCACCCTCCCCCCGTTCTGCACGTCACCAACCGTGTGTGTTTGAGTGTGTCAATAGGAATAAGTTTGATTTGTAAAAAAACAAAAAATCGATTAATTATATTCATTTATTAGACATATTTAATTTAAAAAAAATCAATACACTAAATGAAAATAAGTTTCAAAATCATTGCAAGAGAAATAAGTAATTTGGTTTATTTATATATTATATGTACAGAATTACTCTTGGACTAATTAACCGACTGTTATGAATATTGGAACACCATTGCTAGGTTTAGGAGTAGTAATGTGGACTATATTTATTTTGATTTAATTTTATGAAAATTGTGTAAAAACGGATGAGAGCCGTTCAATCGAATTGAGATACCTTCGATTTTATTGAAATTTTAACAATTGGTATAAGAAATTTTATCTTATTTATTTATTTTTATTTATTTATTTACTTGTAGATCGTTATCCCCATTTTCATAGTTGTTGTTGTTGCAACGCATTTCGGCCAAATCATCCTCCGGCCTTATTCGGGTGATTAACTGTGACGGAATAGTCTCGTAACTGAATACCCAGTAATTACTGCCTTCCATAGTTGTTGTTGTCTCATCACGTTTTGGCCAACTAATCCTCTGGCCTGATTTGAGTAAGACTGGAGCCACTATCTTCAGAAAATGCTCACCTGGAACTGTAGAGATTCAACGCCTCTATCCATTGCGCCCTGGACCTAAAAGATGAGTTAGACGAAACGTTCTGAAAACAACAACTATGAAGATGAGGATAACAGTCCGAAAATAAATAAATAAATAAACAAAATACTCATCCCAAAGGATTCCAATAAAAAAAAAATAATATATAAATTAATCTTATATATTCCCAAATTCCATTTCTTTTGGATTATTTGAAAAAAAATGAAGGATAGAGGAGGGGGAAGAATACAATCACGATTTACGATTCAAAATTTCAAACGTATCAAATGTGCAAAGAATTTGATCGATGGTCGCGAGAAAGCAAGATTTACTGACTTTCAATTTCTAATGAAGATCCGTTAAGCGTTCAATTTCAGACATTTTCTAGAATCAAAATCATCTAAATTGATTTTAATTATTGTAGCGAGATATAAAGATGGTTCAAAACAGTCCTGTTCTGGGAATTCATGTTTGTCAGCCTGGAACGGGTATTCTTCTAGTTTAGCTATAAATAACTATTTATAGCTACGTAATATCTCTAAATTGTTGTCTTAATTGCTGGTGGTATTGCGGTAGAATGCTAACCTACGAAGTCGAGGATGACTTTGTTATTTGGTTTGAGTCTTCTGAACAGCACTAAATATGATTTCCTACACTGATGATTGTGTAAGTATGAAGCATTAGTATCTGCAAACCTAAACATAATTGTTAATATTCATTTCAATATATATATATATATATATATATATATATATATATATATATATATATATATATATATATATATATATATACAGAGAGAGAGAGAGAAGAAAAATTGATGATAGAAAATAAAAATAAATAAATTACAATATTTGTTAATCCATCCAAAATTCAAATACAGAATTAAATATATATATAAATATATATATATATATAAATATATATATTTATATATATATATATATATATATATATATATATATATATATATATATATATATATATATATAGTAATTTATAAAATATATATGACGATTAAGCTACACTGAATATTTGGCGTTTCATCCACTCTAGGATTCATCAGGCTTATGCGCGAATTCTGTGGTTGTTTCTCGTTTTTATATGGTCCTCTTCTGTCGAGGATTTTAGTTAGTCAATCAGCTTTCTAGTATCCACCGCGCCCCTTCCTATCAGCCAATGGGCATGCATTTTATCGAACAAAGGATCTGTTTTAGAACTAGGTTAGTGGTTTAAGGCAGACCTTTTCCTTTTTTTTTTTAAATATAAATATACATATGTGTACACACATATATGCACATATATATACATATATATATACATACATATATGTGTGATCGTTTATGTATATTCATGTTTATTTAATTTATTTATTTGGTTATTTTCTATTGTTTTTGTTAGTTTTAAAGCTATTTTGTATCGCTATCCTAGAGTAAGTTTAATTTTGTGAACACAGTTATTTGCTATTTCTCTTCTGCAGTTTAATAGATTTGGGGGTTCTTTAAAGTACAGGATAGCAAATTTTTCATGAAGGCATAATTTACATGTGTCGTCTAAATGCCTACACGTGGTAGCTTGTCTTATTATTTTCCATTCGACTACCGGCGAATGTCCGCTTTCTTTGAGTTCCCAGTATTTATTCGCTAGTATTGTTTACATATATATATATATATATATATATATATATATATATATATATATATATATATATATATATATATATATATATATATATACCAGTCAGGCAGTAGATAAGAAAAGTTTACTAAACAAAAGCAAATGTAAACTTCAATCTAATATAATATTAATATTTATAAATTAATCACAACCAAATAAAAAAAGCTCAATAGGACAACAATATGAAGTAGAGCTTGACAAAAGAAGCATAAATGAAAATCATAAATTAAAATTTACATGTAAATATATATATATAATTATAATATATATTGTATACATGTATATATATATAATTATAATATATATTGTATACATGTATATATATATATAATTATATATATTGTATACATGTATATATATATATCTATATATATATATTGTATACATGTATATATATATATATATAATTATAATATATATTGTATATATATAATTATCTTTGAAGTATGCTGTCAAATATGTGTGTGTGTGTGTGTGTGTGCGTGTGCGTGTGTGTGTGTGTGTGTGTGTGTGTGTGTGTGTGTGTGTGTGTGTGTGTGTGTGTGTGTGTGTTATTAGCATCATTAATAGACAGTTCTATATTCTGCTTCATCTACTGATTATCTAAAATCATGTTCACTAATCTCTGGATTTAATCCAGCAAATCTCAAACCGGAGTATAAGTAAAAAAAAATAAAAAAATAAAAATGAACAAATAAATAAAAAACAAGGAAAGAAAGAAATGGATAAGAAGATGTTTCTTAAGCATCATATTTGAGTCGCCGTCGTCGTCGCCGCCTTTGTCGTCGTCGTCAGGGTCAGCATCTTCATCTTTGCCTGATCTGCTTAACTTCTCGTTGCGTTTGGGCCTCTTTGTTAAAGGTCAGCAAACATTGCCGGTGAACAACAAGCCCTTCTTCCTTCCTGCAACACTTCGTCATCCGGTGCTTCAACTGGACATGTCCCCTACAGATTCCTCCGATCACTTCACACTTAGTGAAAGGCACTTTGGATGAACACCCTCCTCCTCTCCCATTACTCTCTCTCTCTTTCTCCCCCCTCCCCATCTCTCTCTCTCTCTCTCTCTCTCTCTCTCTCTCTCTCTCTCTCTCTCTCTCTCCCCCAGTCCTATATCTCCTATTTACGCTTGATCCTAGCCACTTGACCTCCCGAAGAGTCAAAACAATTACCATTGACTTCTTCTTGCAGTTGACCATTAGCATTGTGCAAACCACTAAATCAATCGCCATTAACATCGATGGCAGCTTGTTAACAATTCCAGTAAGAATAATAGAATTACAATTACATATAATAAAATGTTTTTTTTATTTTTTTTATAGCATTTGAAAATGAAAACCTTCAAATAGCAAATGTGAACTCTATCGAAGCATAATCTGTTTTCTGCTCTTTTTTTTTTTCGACATTTTTGAAGGAGAGTGTATATTAGTTACTAACAATAAAAATAAAGCACAAAAATATGCTCCATCGGTGTTCGCAGTCGCTGTTTATCAAGAAACATTGCTAAAATATGAACGATGCCAGTAACTTTTTTTTTTCATAATAAAATCTATTAAAAAAAAGTATTTCTGTCTGTTTATTCACAATTTAATTAATTTTAACCAATTAATCTACAACAGGTACACTGCTTTACAAATTAATTTTAACCAATTAATCTACAACAGGTACACTGTTTTACAAATTAATTTTCATACTGAAAACGTACATTTATTTATTTTTTTTTTTGTTTACTTGCCTCCCATGAGGGCAGTGTTAGACACAAGGTCGGTTTTTATGTGGGGGAAAAACCAGCTCCCCCAAAAAAGGGGCGCACTGGTTAACAACAAAAATTAAAACAATGTATCAGTCCTGAAGGATTTTTCCTCCATTAACCAAACAAGTATAGTGCAACATCAGAACAGATACTACACTTTGAGCTAAAGTTCTCATTCACCACAATACCTCAAGCACACCGGGGGGTCGTCCTACCTAACATTCCCGGATCATATCGAGTGTATGTGTGTGTTTAAATAAGCAATAAAATAAATTGACAAACATAAAATTTTATAAAAAGTCTTTTGTTTAATTTTATATTACACTTTAAGATATTAAATCCTTTACTTAGGCTAAAAATTAACATGAACAAAAAACTTAGGCACAAGGCCAAATCAAAAGGGGCGGAATTGGGGGTCGTTGAGCACTTTCTGTTGAATTAAAGTCGGTCAATTTAGCTCTTATGGGCAGATCATCATATAATGATTAGATCACTCTGACAGACGTAAAAAGGCATTTAAAAAAATAAATGTTTAAATTCACCAGCATTTCTCAGTGTCAGTTAACGGTAGCCGAATCTATAAGACTCTTGCTAATGAAGCCAGATGATGTATTTTCAAATAAATTTTCCTTATAATATCTTTACTTTACATATCACCGTTTTTCGTTCAATCTGATCGTTTAAATTACAATCGTTTTAAAACAATTATGTCTTCTTTTCAGAATGTTGAATGCAAGATCGAAAAAAATGCAAATTCGCACAATTTTCTTATTTCAATTCAAGCTAGGTCGAAAAGCGGCTGAAACATCTCGCGATATTAACGAAGCGTTTGGTCCAGGAACCACTACTGAACGCAATGGTGGTTTAAGAAATTTTGTGGCGGCGACAAGAGTCCTGAAGACGATGAGCGTAGTGGTCGGCTATTGAATGTTGGCAACGATCAATTAAGAGCCTTAGTCGAAGCGAATCCATGCACAACTGTTCAAGAACTTGCTTCTGAATAAGGCGCAATGTATACGACGATTTCCAACCACTTAAGAGATTGGAAAGACAAAAAAACTTGATAAATGGATGCCTCACGAATTGAACGACAACCAAAAGAAATGCCGTTATAAAGCGTCATCTTTCCTTCTTTTACGCAACAAGACAAGATGTTTTTCGACCAGGTTGTGACTTGCGATAAAAAGTGGGTTCTTTATGACAACCAGCGACGCTTAGCTCAATCGTTAGACCCCAAAAGGCTCCACGGCACTTTCTGAAGCTAGATTTGCACCATATGGTCATGCTGATTGTTTGATGACCTGCGACCGATCTCATCCATTTCATTTTTTTTTTAATGCAGGCGAAACCATTACTGTGAAGAAGTACTGTTCAAAGATGTATGAAATGCATCAGAAACTTCAACAACAACACCCAGCATTAGTCAATAGAAAAGGCCCAATTCTCTTTCATGACAATGCCAGACCGCTAAATCGACCTTGCAAAAGGGGAACGAATTAGGCTACGATACTCTACTTCACCCGCTATACTTTCCAGACCTATCATCTACAGACTCCACTTTTTTAAGCATCTCGACAACTTTCTGTGTAAGAAATGCTTAAAAACCTAAGCGATATCAAAAATGCCTTCAGCGACTTCATCGCCACCAGAATGCAAGATTTTTGGTTGCTGGCATAAATACACTTGTTTTGTATTTGCAAAAGTCTGTTGATTCTGATGGTGCTTATTTTGGTCAACAAACTTTTATTTAGGCCACGATATTTTCACGTCAATTCAAAAGTTGAAAACCGCAAGAACATTTTTGTCAACCTGACTATATATATATATATATATATATATATATATATATATATATATATATATATATATACTAGCAAAAGTACCCGTCGTTGACTGGATTCAAAAACAGCTTACAGAAAATGGACTCTGATTTATGAAAGTATTGATAGGTTATGAAAAGGAAGGGTTGTAAAGAGATAGCTTCGAATTTGGGGGTATCAAAACCAAAGCAAAATATGATGAAAATAAAAATAAAATAGATAAACCCCATAATTTATTATACCATACCTGTTTACACTGAAACACTTATCACAATATTCTGTGGATCTATATTAAAAAACCTTGTTAAACTTTGTGACATATTTCCATTCTATGGAGGTCAGGTGCGAACGAACACCCCATAATTTTATTATACCATATTTTTTCAAACTGAAACATAATTATCAAAGTATACTTGCGCAGATATATATGAAAAGTCTTTATTAAAGTTTGTGCCTATTTCCATTCTATGCAGGCCAGGCGCGAACGCAGACCCCACAATTTTATTATACCATCCCTATTTAAGTTAAAACATACTTATCAAAGTATTCTTATGTACATCTATATAAAAAACACTTGTAAACGTTTTTTTTTTAATTTTTAAATTTTTTATTTCCATACTTTGTGGACCAGGCGCGTACACAGACACCACAATTTTAATGAACCACCGTTCTGCCAGATCAAACATACCCATTCATATGTCTCGATACATCTTCTATCATTATATGTGATCAATTTTTTAAAATAGTCAACCATATAGGAGCCTATTCGTGACCAGACACACACACACACACATTCAGCTTTATATCATAGATATAAGAGCCTATTCGTGACCACACACACACACACACACACACACACACACACACACACACACACACACACACACACACACACACACACACATTCAACTTTATATTTGGACAGATATTGTTAAAAATGGACTGAGTGTTTTTGCTTAAAGATTTTTCTTGTAATTTTTCCATTTTTCGAATGATCATTCTGATGTCTCGGTGGAATTTGTGTAGGAAAGTTCCGTAATCGTTTTCGTCCTTTTTTTTATTTTGTTTTTATTTTGCAAGTTATTTCAACTGACTTTTTCAGTCGTATTCAGGCAATTTTTAATTACTGTTTCATTTAAAATCAGAATGCTTTTATATGTTTCAGTAAAAGTACATTTAAATTACTTGAAATAGTGAAGCGTCGTAAAAATATGTTTTTAACGTGTTAAGAACGTAGTGAAAATAAATGTACAATGGTTTTAAAGTGTGAGTTACAAAATGTTATGGAATTTACAGACTTTATTTATAAATTTAAATTACAACACTTATATAGATATACATATATAACTGTATATGCACACACACACACACACACACACACACACACACACATATATATATATATATATATATATATATATATGTGCCTGAAAACTCCTAGAGTGGATGAAACGCAGTATATTCAGTGTAGTTTAATCGCCATATATATTTTATAACTTACTATATATATATATATATATATATATATATATATATATATATATATATATATATATGTATGTATATACTAGCTGTACCCTGCCACGCGTTGCTGTGGCTCAAATTGGCACAATGGAAAAAATTCCAAAATGAGAAAATGCCTGTTTCTTATAGGTTTAGTTTCCCATTTCATACGGATACACAGTTTTTGTTGTTCCATTTTCTTAGCTGATATAGAGATTTTCTGGATTGGCGACTCTTGAACACGTAACATAAATTGTCCATGTGAAAAAACAGTCAGTGTGTAACTGTAAGCCACACAATTGTAAAGATTGTTCCCTTAGCTTTGTTGATTGTTATTGCAAATTACACTAAAATTGGAAAGTGCAGTTTCCTAAAGTGTAATAGTGTATCTGGTGGAATCATATTAATGCGTGGAATGAAGATATATTCACCTGTGAAAGGTCCTGTTAAGATTGTTCTTTCTATGATATTGTTTTTTTTATTTTTTTTTGCTGCAAGCCATGTGCAATTGCAAAGCTTGGATTGGTTTATATTTCACAATATGATAATTAGTACGCAAATTTTCAGTTGCAGTACATGCAGTGGCATCCCTAGCAAATATAGCTATTGGATAATTAACCACTTTATCTGCTTCCACAACAGACTCACTTGGAATTACGTTGAATAATAGCGTTAAGTTCATGGACGGCTTTGTATTGAGCTGCAATAATAGCTTGTTCACTTAGTCAAGTGGAATTTGTATAATTATTTTGAATGTCTGCAAAATCCTTTTAAACCAACTCTTCTTTTGCTGTAATACAATTACAGAAATTAAAAGTCAAAGAATTTCGCCCTTAACTCGGATTAGCTGGCACTTTTCCATACCTAATTTCCCACAAATGATGCAAAAATTTCTTTAGGGATCGAGCAGTCAGCAACTGTACACACATATTTTGAATTCAGTTTAATGTCTTCACATGGCACCAAAAAGTAGAGTATTTGAGGCAAGCATTTATTTCATCTGCTGGTGTTGATTGAGGAATTAAAGGTAACATTTGCCTGAAATCTCCTGCAAGCAATATTACTGCGTTCTCAAATGGTCTGACATTGTCAGCAAATCTTGCAAGGATCGACCAAGAGCCTCAAAGCATTTTTTGCGTACCATTCTGCATTCATCCTAAACAATAAGTTTGCATTTTTGCAATATTTATCCCTATACTGGATGTTTTGGAGATGTCTAACATGAGATTTTTGAAAAATTGAGTGTTTTAAAGTAGAATAAATAGTTCTTCTACTTGGTAGCAAGGTCGCAGGTATTCCGCATGCAGCAAGGGCTAAGGCTATGTCATTTTGTCACCCCCATGGCTGCCAAAATCAGAAAAGTTTTACCAGTTACTCTTGGTTCTGTTCAAGGTAGCAGTAATTTCTACATAACTTTTAATAATGACACAATAAGTAAGTTAGGTGACTAAAATAGGATTTACCCATGTTTTGATAATGCCTTATGCACTGTAATTAATTTAGGAGACTAAAATAGGATGAGGGATTAGAGATGGACAGATAGAGAGGAAGATATATAGATAGAAAAGAGAAAGTGAGAGGGAAATAGAGAAAGAGAAGGGGATAGAGAGAGGTAAGGGGGTCGAGAGATAGACAGAGAGAGAGAGGGGGAGAGTTAGAAACAGAGAGGGGGCGAGACAGAGGAAAGGAGATAAGGGGAGGGAGATAGAGGGAGTTAGAGAGAGAAAGGGACTCAAAGAGAGATGAAGAGGTGATATACGGAGAAAGGAGAAGGAGAAAGAGAGGGAGAGGGAGAGGTGGATGGAGAGAGATATTAAGAGAGAAAGAGAGAGAGAGGGGGGAGAGAAACAGAAGGTGAACTACACTTCACCGTTTGTTTCCTTGATCAGTAAGAGGGGGAAATCCTCCGAGACTGAGGCAATGTTTATTTTTGTGACTATCCAGAGTACCCATTTTTTTTTCAGGAGCTAGATTTTCCACACATTAGAAAATGACCGGGTTATCTGTACTTTCACTTAACAATTTAATAAACAAAAAGATATTGTAAAACTTAAATTTAACGTTAAAATAAATAGCACGATAACATAAGATCATAAGCGCCACTTTATTTTAAATATTTATTTTCCAAAGGACTGTTTGAATAAATCCACAATTAATTATTTTCTCAGCGTTCGGCTCGGCTTAACGCTAGGAAAAGTAAAGTAAAATTTTAAATGTAGAAACATCAACAACAACAACAAAAAAAAACAGAAAAAACAAAAAAAAACTATCGTTCATTTGTATTTCTAATTAAATGTTTGTCGAAAATGTCATTTATTTTTTGTCAAATAAATAAATTTTAAGCAATTTTTGTAATGAATAATAGCAACTTCGTTAATTTTTACAACTTGCCCCAGCATATTATAAACACCCCAACCTCCCCATGTTAAAAACGGCTTTCGGAGTACCACAACCTCCCATATTAAGAACGGCTTTCGAGGTTTGGGGAGTGTTTAATCCGAAAGCCGTTTTTAACATACGCTGGGGCAAATCGTAAAAATTAAACAGTAACTTTCTTATTTTTTTGTAGTTAAGAAAAGATGAAACAAACATTTTTGTGAATTTTTCAAGTATTTATGTAAACAATGCTGTGAAAGAAACTAAACAATTAAAACATAATGTTTGATGGGTGAAAAGCCTTAAGATAAACAAATTAATTTAAATTTAAAAAATAGGGGATTTTTTTTTTTTTTTTTTTTTACTTATCGATTAAAATCTTGTAATTCGAGAATCGTTGAAACGGAAGTTACCGGAAGTAAAACTGAGAAGCGTCTCGCAGAAAAATATTTTTATTTTAATTAAGTTTATAATTTGCAATTTTAATTTATTTTATTAACATGAAAACATTCCTCGGCTCTAAGGATAGACTGTCAGAAAATTCCAATTAAATTGGTAATGTAGAAATATCGTTTTATGAATAACTAACGAACCAAGAATTAGATTTATATATATATATATATATATATATATATATATATATATATATATATATATATATATATATATATATATATATATATAGAGAGAGAGAGAGAGAGAGAGAGAGATTTGATATGTAGTGACTTTTTGTTCATTTCTTAATGTAGTGATATTTCCGTGTAAAAGTTCTATTTCAGCTCTTTTCAGTTGAGGGTAATAACGAAATAGAGAAACTACATGATCATTTCCAAACTAACTCCGAACATGCTTTCACTTAAGAATTAAATATAAACAATAGTATTACATTTCTTGACGTTCTCAAAGACTCCAGCGAAGATGAATTCATCACTTCTCTGTATAAAAAGACTATTGCAACCAATTCCCGTATCCTAAACTTCAAAAATAAATCCCCATACTGGGACAAAACCGTAATTATAAAGAACCTAATTAATCGAGCAAAATTGATCTCCTCAAATAAGAAAATATTCTACAGTGAATTAAAAAATATTAAACAAGTTTTAATTAATAATTAATTCCCCAATTTCTTAATCGATAAACAAATTAAACTAACAGTTAGAAACCTGGACCAAACTAATAAATAACCAAGTAAACAATATCTGTCTGAATGAAAACCTGCTTCCTAAATACAATATATATATATATATATATATATATATATATATATATATATATATATATATATATATAGGCTTCGTCAGTCTTGAGAGACTATGGATACCCACTGTAAGGGTGCCTGCGCGTGACATTTTTGTGGTAAGAGTTGCGCAATCTCCAACCACACCTCTCCTAAGTCAACACTGTTAAATACCAGTGGCAAGTGGAGGTTCAGGACGACTGGAAACAATGCCGAGATAAGCGGAAAGCGCATACAGCGCCTAGAATTCTCAAATGGTCACCCATCTGGTACTAGCCAGGCTCAATGTTGCTTAACTTCGGTGATCTGGCGAGAACAGGTGTGTGTGTGTATATATACAAAAACAAAAGATGTATTTAATTCAAGCTCATAGGTTTTTAGTTTTATTTCTTTATTATTTTTATGTAGTACGTCATACACGTGTTTCGTTGAAGACCACTAAAAAAATTCTCAGTATGTTCCTGAAAACACTGCCGGAAATATTTTTTTATTATATGGAATCAAAATGAATTTGGAACATAAAAAATATATAAAAGGAAATGAATATATGTAAAAACTTCAAAAACTTAAAAGACAAAACAACAAAAAAACAATTACACTTGCTTATTTTAGTGTTTTTAGGCACCCATTCACCCACTCGGCCAAAAAATTGAATTCAAAACACACGTGGGAAAACGAATTACGTCGCCATATTTGATTTCCACACACACACGCACACACACATATGTCTGTAAGTAGACATTGAAGGAAATTGTGCAAAATGATCACATTAGCAGCCAAATTAGTCTCAAGAGATTAACATTATCTTTTGTAAAAAAAAATACGCTTACAAAATGGAGGAAAAACTAAGTTCACTCTGTTGCTAAGATGGTAGCTGATCTTAATATTATGATTGTATTGTTTATGCAGTGGGTTTACTCAAAAGAAAGGATTAACTTGACCTGTTATAAGCTGATACACTGTCTTTGGTGAGCAACACTCTGTCTTTTGGAATTTGTGGGCATTAGTGTATTATTAGGTGTGAGGGGAGGGAGGAGGGGGAAGAGGGGCGGCTCAAGGTAAATCCTTGATTGCGGCAGGGTTAAGATGTTTACGATAAGAGCATAAATGAGAGTGCTGTGGATTATATTACTTAAGACATTTTCTATAAGGTGACTCTAGTCCTTGTCCTCGTTTCTATCAATCCGACACTTTATTTATTCATTTTATTTATTTTTCTATTTTTTATTTATTTATTTATTTTTTTAATTTATTTATTATTTTTTATTTATTTATTTATTTTATTTATTTATTTTTATTTATTTATTATTTATTTATTTATTTTTTATTCATTTTTTATTTATTTATTTATTTATTTATTATTTATTTATTTATTATTTATTTATTTATTATTTATTTATTTATTTGCGTAGCGTATCAGTCACACGCAATCAAGTTTAGCATAGATACAAAACTGCACGTAGATGGATTATTATGTCTTCGTATACTTAAAAGAAATACAATAATCTCAATGATTTACTTGTATTATTATCACTGGTTGTATCTACTCGGCGTTGTCCGGGATTATTTTTTTTTTATTAATTTATTTGTTTTTCACTTTTCTTTAAAGAGAATGAAAAATCTTTTTATCTTTTTTGTTTTTTACATTCCAGTTTAAATAAAATAATCTCGAGTTTATCCTGGATACACTCACAGACAGAAAATACGACTTCCTTTTATATATTAGATTAGCAAGGTTATCGGGCGGTGTCCGGGAATGTTTTTAGAATAATTTTTTTTTTACCTTTCTTTTCTTCTTTTTTTTTACATTTTAGTTAATAAAAGTAAAATAATCTCGAGTTTACCCTGAATAAACACACACAGACAAAAAAAATATGACTTTCTTTTATATATTAGACTAGCAGGGCTACCGGCCGTTGTCCGGGTGCGTGGATAACAAAACAGAAGAATTTAATAAAGCGTGCACAACATAACTCTGTATACCCATCCCTAGTCACGTTTTTAATACATTTTTCCGATTGTCTCGATTTACACCTTTTGCAAACACTAGCAACTGGTTCAATATAAAATAAATAAAGAAACATAAAACAACTAGCCGTCTACTGTTTGATCTGGTTTCACTTTTTTTTTGTGAACACAAAAATAAAAAGAAGTAATTTTATTTTTTTCTGCGCCCCTTATGCATGATTTCAATCATAGGTGACTCCAAGCGAGTAAATATTGAAGTTGTCGCTCTAAAGAAAACAGCACTACAGTTTTATTTTAAAAATTTTATTGAAAAAATTCAATTCAGTTAACTTAATTATGTAGTAGGGTTTACATCTATTCAATGTAGCCATCTCCTTCCTCAATTACCGCCTCGATACAGGCCTGGAACTGGAAGCATGCCTTTTCCACAAGTGTCGGATGTGGTGGATGGTGGCGATCAAGCTAGCTTTTAGTGTTGTGGGCGGTCATGTTGATGATGATTTCGATGTATGACCAAACGAAGTAGTCCGGTGGGTTCAGATCGGGGAGGTGGTGGGGGCAGTGAAAGAAGAGTACAAGGTCGTAGCACTCCTTCTGAAGGCAAGCTTGGGTCTCTTCGGACTTTTGGGCTGGTGCTGAGTTCTGCTACCACATCCAGGATTTGCCAGCGGCCACCTAATTGCACCAGGAGATCACCACACTCCTCAGCACATCCAGGTACACTTTGGTGCTGACTTGCAAGCCGAAGATGGGAGGTGACATGATGTGGCCCTCACTTGAAACAACACCAAAGGCCATAATTGTGTCCAGAAACTTTG
>NC_136501.1:13822100-13842100 GCF_053919585.1 Euprymna scolopes
ATGCACTCGTGATTGTAGGCTGTGTAAGATTTTAACTTTGGTCAAAATCGCCTGTTCTTTCTGTCATCTGGTTATTTCGATTATCGATTATTAATACTTATCGAAGTCATTCTGATACAAAACCTATCTAAAAACACAGCCAGGCACATAAAGTATATTCATGCGAAATTTAATAAAAATCAGTCCAACCGTTTTTGAGTCCATAGGGAACGAACTCACACACACGCGTGCGCACACACATACACACATACACACATACAGACAGACAAAGTTCCTTTTATATAATAATGGAGATAATTAGCTGATAATAGAAATTATTTTTATGAGAAAAGAAACAGATATTATTTTATTTGTGGCATTAACACTAACGAACGTGCAATTATTCACAGTCAATTTTATAGACTTTTGTAAAACAACAACAACAACAAAAAAAAAAACACCGTGGAATTTCCCGATAGTTTATTATCTTCAATTCATTCATAAATGAAGTGAATTTGACACATTTTATGGGTGAGATATTTAACGACTTAATGACATTTGTTAACCATTCTTTTGAATTGTAAACCATTCTTTTGATTTGTTAACCATTCTTTTGAATTGTTAACCATTCTTTTCAAATGTTAACCATTCTTTTGAATTGTAAACCATTCTTTTGAATTTTTAATCATTCTTTTGAATTGTTAACCATTCTTTTGAATTGTTAACCATTCTTTTCAAATGTTAACCATTCTTTTGAATTGTTAACATTTCTTTTCAAATGCTAACCATTCTTTTGAAATGTTAACCATTCTTTTGAATTGTTAACCATTCTTTTCAAATGTTAACCATTCTTTTGAATTGTTAACCATTCTTTTGAATTGTTAACTATTCTTTTGAATTGTTAACCATTCTTTTGAAATGTTAACCATTCTTTTGAATTGTTAACCATTCTTTTGAAATGTTAACCATTCTTTTGAATTGTTAA
Source organism: Euprymna scolopes (assembly GCF_053919585.1). NCBI lineage: Eukaryota > Metazoa > Mollusca > Cephalopoda > Sepiida > Sepiolidae > Euprymna > Euprymna scolopes. The sequence continues at coordinate 13,823,065 of NC_136501.1, forward strand.
CCATTCTTTTCAAATGTTAACCATTCTTTTGAATTGTTAACCATTCTTTTGAATTGTTAACCATTCTTTTGAAATGTTAACCATTCTTTTGAATTGTTAACCATTCTTTTGATTAGTTAACCATTCTTTTCAAATGTTAACCATTCTTTTGAATAGTTAACCATTCTTTTGAAATGTTAACCATTCTTTTGAATTGTTAACCATTCTTTTGATTCGTTAACCATTCTTTTGAAATGTTAACCATTCTTTTGAATTGTTAACCATTCTTTTGAATTGTTAACCATTCTTTTGAAATGTTAACCATTCTTTTGAATTGTTAACCATTCTTTTGATTAGTTAACCATTCTTTTGAAATGTTAACCATTCTTTTCAAATGTTAACCATTCTTTTGAATTGTTAACCATTCTTTTCAAATGCTAACCATTCTTTTGAAATGTTAACCATTCTTTTGAATTGTTAACCATTCTTTTCAAATGTTAACCATTCTTTTGAATTGTTAACCATTCTTTTGAATTGTTAACCATTCTTTTGAATTGTTAACCATTCTTTTGAAATGTTAACCATCCTTTTGAAATGTTAACCATTCTTTTTAAATGTTAACCATTCTTTTGATTTGTTAACCATTCTTTTGAAATGTTAACCATTCTTTTGATTTGTTAACCATTCTTTTGAAATGTTAACCATTCTTTTGAATTGTTAACCATTCTTTTCAAATGTTAACCATCCTTTTGAAATGTTAACCATTCTTTTGAATTGTTAACCATTCTTTTGAATTGTTAACCATTCTTTTCAAATGTTAACCATTCTTTTTAAATGTTAACCATTCTTTTGAAATGTTAACCATTCTTTTGAAATGTTAACCATTCTTTTGAAATGTTAACCATTCTTTTGAATTGTTAACCATTCTTTTCAAATGTTAACCATTCTTTTCAAATGTTAACCATTCTTTTGAAATGTTAACCATTCTTTTGAAATGTTAACCATTCTTTTGAAATGTTAACCATTCTTTTGAAATGTTAACCATTCTTTTGATTTGTTAACCATTCTTTTGAAATGTTAACCATTCTTTTGATTTGTTAACCATTCTTTTGAAATGTTAACCATTCTTTTGAATTGTTAACCATTCTTTTGAAATGTTAACCATTCTTTTGAATTGTTAACCATTCTTTTCAAATGTTAACCATTCTTTTGAATTGTTAACCATTCTTTTGAATTGTTAACCATTCTTTTGAATTGTTAACCATTCTTTTGAAATGTTAACCATCCTTTTGAAATGTTAACCATTCTTTTTAAATGTTAACCATTCTTTTGATTTGTTAACCATTCTTTTGAAATGTTAACCATTCTTTTGATTTGTTAACCATTCTTTTGAATCGCAAACTCTACCATTATTATAATATAACAGGTACTTTGTGTGTTTGTGAGTTCATTTCCTACGGACCCGAAAACGGCTGGGCTGATTTTTATGAGATCCCACACGAAGGTACTTTATGTGGCTGGCAGTGTTCTTAGATAGGTTTGGTATAAGAATGTCTTCGATAAGTGTCCATAATCAATAATTAAAATAATCCGAGGAAAGAAGTTAACACCTTACACAATCTAACATCACAAGTGCATTTGAGAAGTTTTATTACCACACATGCAGAAAGGTTCGACATATAAAATCAACTCTGGATTCTTTGATATGAGAGGGATGCGTTCGAAATGAATGTTTCTTTTTGAAGCACAATTGAAGCATGATACTTGACTTTTGCATTTTAAACTTAAATTCAAGCCATTATATATAAAAAATAATTTTATGAAATCAACAGTAGGTTCTCTACAGTGCAATGTAGACGACAATGTATTGTGGGCTAAGTCATTGAGAGTAGGCATATGAAGCTTTCTCCCGGTGCACTGCGATGAGTTCCCAATTAGAGAAGGCAATCAATCGATTTGATTGAAAAATAGCCGATTTCACCGATTTTGATGACAATAAAAATATTTGAGGGTGAAACATTTGTTGACCATCATTCAATCCTAGGCAACGTCGAGTCGCCTTGCTAGTTTAATATAAACAAATTTATATTATTTGGACCACAGTTCTTATCTTGAGTATCATTTTCACAACGTTATAGCCGATGTAACTTCCAATCTTTTTCAGGTGTATCTTGTCAAACTCAAGGATCTTTTCGTTGAACTTGGGAATTTGCACAGAATTTTGAAAGCAACTTTTTAATCCACGAGGGCAGCATGAGAGAAATCTTAAGAAATTGTATCCTTAGTATCGCCGGTATTGAAGATTAACCTGCAGAGTCCAGAAGAGTTTCTCTTGAAACCAAATTTCTAGAGGTTGATGGTTCAATCCTCAGTGTGGACAAGATTAAAAATAAAATTACGAATTATTGACAAATTTTACCCGGTCATGATAAACGGAATAAGAGCATTCTACCCCCGCGGATTAAATAAAAGGTTCCTTTCTAAATTTCTTACAGTTTCCCCGAGGTGGACAGAAAGATTCCTGAGTTCAACAAGATACACCTGAAGAGGGCCAGAGATTATATGGACTGAAACGTTGTGCAAATAACACTCCAGATAAGTACAGTAGTCGAAATAATCCAAACAATACAAACTATGGTAGGATTATATAGATAAGGAAGGCACTGTAGACTGATGATAAAAAGAGAATCGCTCCACAATGATCAGGAGAGGATTTGAATGGCTGTACTTTATCTACTGTGCCACAGGTTCTTACAGTCTGAAGAAGGCTGAAAGTTACACGAAACATTGTGAAAATAACACTCATGCTGAGAACAGTAGCCTGAAGTATCTAAATAAACCAAATTATCAATCCTCATCTAAAAAAAGGTTCAGAAGCATAAAAACAAATCCTTTTGAAATCGTAAAATACATTTTTTTCTAGATGCATCAAGGGTGGTCTTTAGTGATGCACTGTTTTCATTGCCAATTTTTGGATTTTACATGATATCGGCTCAGACAGGAACTGACTCCAAATGCGTCGGGTCGCCTCCTTGGAAGCTTGTACCTTTTTCTTGTCGACATTGCATGAATGTTTGTTTTTGTTTTGTTTTTTTTTCAAAGTGACAATCTTCAACTATTCTTACAAAGACACGTCAACAGACATCAGCCAATGAGAATAGTCTCCGCATCATCCCCCCTCCAGCTCCCATACACTTTCTTTTACGGTTTTATTTGACTGAATGACTTGACTGAGTGATATCTATTACTAAAGGAGATTTGGTATCTGTCTGTCTGAAGCTGAAACTATACAATTACTTCTATTACTAATGGTGATTTGGTATCTGCCTGTCTTAAAACGAAACTATACTATTAGTACTTTTAAAAGCTCAATTCAGTTTACTGCACTACTTCAAACTAGAATGCTGCCTTTCAAATCTCAATTTAATGGAGGAGTGCAGTGTAGTATCTGTTCTGTTATCTTACTACCATCCTTCTAGGCATTACCTCCCACTCTTTGGGGTTAGGATGATAGTATAGTATATTCTATAGTCATGAAACCATCTTCCCAGGCATTACCTCCTCTTTTGGGAGGGGGGCAATGTAGTGTATTTTCGCTAATCATAATACTATCCTATTAGGCGTTACTTCATACTCTGCAGGGAGGTCAGTGTAGTATATGTTTGTTCGTCATATACGCAAGCAAAATATGTGAGTTGTGATAAAATATGTGTTGCTAATACTATTTAAATTTATAAAATAGTTGAAGTTTGGGAAAATCTAAATATGATACATATATTTTTAGTTTATCAGAGGAATAGGCGACTCAAAGTCCACAGCAAACAATGTCAGATAAAAAATTATTCTATTTTTCTAAAAACATTTAAGAAATCAATAAATATTTCATAAAATAACAATAATAAATATTCTATAAAATGATATATTTTTTATAATATTACAAACAAATTCAAAACAATGAAACATTTTATTCATTATTTTTATGCAAAATAATGATTAAGCGTAATGTCAATTTTTTTATCTGACATTGCTGCTGACTACGAGTCGCCTGTTCTTCTGATTCAAGATAGTTTTTTTTTATTTATGTTATTTTAATATATTTTATGTTATCTTTTTTATATTTATATCATAGATATGTAATTAACAATTAAAAAAGTCATAAAATTAAGAAATAAAGAATAAAAAAATAAAAAAATAAAACCACTATCAATAATTTCCCTTACTCTTAATCTGTGCCTAAACCTACACGTAAATTCCATGAACAAAGCTTCTTTCTTAGAATTGCATACCTGTGGAACTCTGTTCCGTGTTCCTGCTTTCCAGCTGACTACAATATGGTCGTCTTCAAGTCCAACGTGAACAAGTTCTTGATGAGCTGTTCCTCTTAAGGAATCCAATTTACCAAATTTCCATTACTAACGATTGACTTTCATACACTCATTAACCCTTCTCCTCGAGTGGACTCCGGGCCTTGATAAGTGGTGACTCCTATCTAAAAAAAAGATCTTAGAGTAAGATGAATGAATTATACACGTTTTGTGAAGTCATTGTCGTTTTGTTTCAAAAGAATATGAGTTAGATTTGTTAAGCATACAATTGTAAAGAAGAAGAAGAAGAAGAAGAAGAAGAAGAAGAAGAAGAAGAAGAAAGAAAGAAAGATAGCTGATTACCTTTTCCACTTCTATCCCCATTCAGCCATTATTTGTTACTTGGTGGGTTCACAGCTTGAGGCAAAAATACAAAACGGTGTTTTGTCCTTTTTGAAGCAATTTAAAAAGAAATTGATGCAAATTACAAACAACTGTTTTAAATGGCGACCTTTTTCACTTTAGATTAATCTTGCAATTTAAAAAATAAACTTTTATCCTTAGAATTAAAAAAAAAATACAAATGTTAAACACAAGCTTTATAACCGTAAAAATATCAAACTTACTCCTTGGCTTTCTGACTAAGAGTAAAGTGCAATATTTGTTCTGATATTATATTTCATTTGTTCAGTTTCTCAATCACTAAAAGAGAAATCTCTCTAGACTGAGGCAAATTCCCACCCACCCCCAATCTCGAGTACCACTTTTTGAGGGAGCTTATCAAAAGAATCAGTCTTCTATCCAATGCTATCCTCATGAGTGAAGGCAAGTTAATAGGAGGAGAGGTATTTAGGTCTATCACACTGCAAGAACTGTGACAGAATGTGGTATTGAGTGGTATGGATCGGAAAGTGGTATTGAGTGTGGTATGGATCGGAAAGTGGTATTGAGAAGTCAGCATCCCTGAGAAGAAGGACTCTGCAAAAAGTGTCTGGCCAGGCCCGCAGGCATTCCCTGTGTTAATTCCCGTTCCCTAATGAAAAAAGTATATATTTTTTTCAAATGAATATGTCTATTTTCGCACAATGTTTAAGATTGTTTTGTTAAAACGATTTTCTTTCGATTCAACATGTTTTTTTAAAATTATTTACACTTGTCTTTATAAACTTTTTTAAAGATGGTCGTTCTATGCTGAGTGATGCATTATGGGTTATGAAGAAATTTTTTTTTTATCTACCCCCCCCCCTACAAATTTACTGAAAATAAAAATGACTAATTTTTGAAAAAAATTTTTTTTAATTTTGAAAAAAATTGATAATTTTATTAGACTGTATAACGTGTTTATGCTTAATCGAAAGTGTTAATATCTTTTTTTTTTTTTCGTTTTCAGTGTAAAGCCACCGGTAAAAGATCCGCCAAAAAGCAACCCGAGTAAACGACATCGAGAACGACTCAATGCCGAACTTGATCACTTGGCAAGTTTATTGCCATTTGAGCAAAGTGTGATCTCAAAACTTGACAAACTTTCCATTCTACGTTTAGCAGTGAGCTATCTTCGTATCAAGAGCTACTTTCAAGGTAAGAGTCTCCTCATCCTTTTCTTTCCTCCATTTAACGTGCCTCTTCTGCATCAGATGTGGCTTGCACAGTGTCCGGGGCAGTACAAAGTGACTTGATATTTATCTTCCTCCCACAGCAGGATGACATGACACAAGGGTCAGGAAAATAAGATGTGCAAAGCCAGCGCCCCAGAAGAAGAGTACTGTGGCTTGCAAAAATGTCTGAGCAGCTCCGTTGGGATTCCCTAATAGCGGCGTCTCAGGCGATTAGCAATAAATTAATCCCTTCTCAATGGGAGAAGGCAAAGCCTGGGAAGGTGGACCTGCTCGGATACACAGGACCAAAGCCAAATCCATACCTCAGCTAAAAGGGAATAAACCGTCTCAACAATAGCCCAGACTTTGTTGGCCTTGGTGCCGAGGCTAAAGTGACTTTCACCATAAAACTCTGTTATTTACGCTGGTCTTAATGTTCCATTGTTTGAGGTCATCTCTGCCTGAGTTATTTCAAGTCTTTATCGGCCTGCTTATTCTCAATTAAGATGTGCGTGTATATTTTCATCCAATCAGAGCTCTGTTTAACAAATCCATACCACCGTAGACAGTTGCAACATAAAGCTAGGAACTTTCAGTTTCAATAGCGGGGGGGGGGGCTGACAAAGAGGGAAGAATTGCTGTTTTCTAGGTCACAATCTGTTCAATCTAACACTTATTGCTGGCAATTTTTTGACCTTGAAGTGCTATTTTTAGCTCCTTAAATTAAGTGGGATTGTTTGGAGGGATTTCCATAAAAAAAAACCTCTGTAGTTAATGGACACACCACAAATTTACCGAACCACACTCATATCATTCCCATGCATTTCCAGTCAGGCCGAGCATCTTCTCACATGTAATATGCCACTTAGAATTATGACACAAATTGGTTGGATGGCTTTGTTGTTGTCAGACTGAAATATGGTTCTCTTTAGTCCTAAGAGGTTCACTCTCCCAGGCTTTATCTTCTCTTTGAGAAGGGAGTTAGTTTATTGTTGATCACCTGAGGAGCCCATATGAAGAAATGCTAATAGTACTGCTCAGGCATTTTTTTGTAGACCATAGTGTAATTATTCACTGGCTTTTCTAAACGACAACTTGTGTCTAATCTTCTGGCGATAAATAGCATATAATGTAGTTGTCGTAAACTTGACCACGAGTAAAAAGTGATGGATAGATTTGCTGACTGTGATTCTTAGTTTGATTATTTCTAAACGGAAAAAAATTGTGGACTTTGGTGAACGTTGGTGAACAACTGCCTATACCTTTGTTTTGCTGATAAACTTATTTCCTCATTTTTGTTATTTTTTCTTTTTTTTTTTTAATTCCTAATAACTTTTGAAGGAGGGGTTTCGCGATGTCATGTTGATTCATACAAATTTGATTTTACTGCCAAATTAATGCGCTGTTGTTCCTAGCAATATTACACAAAGAATTCCAAATTCATTTTAATTTTTCTACCCAGGTGGTGCTGATCCTAATATAATTTTTAATGATCAAGTATTCTTATTTTTAACTGACAATGTATAAGTGGGTGTTAGGTTTGCTGTTGTTATTCTTTGGTTGTTTCTAAACGAAACCTTCTGGCAAATTTGTAACATTGTTGCGACTTAACTGTTACCTTGCAATCAACTATTTTCCTGAGCTTAACTGGCTACTCATCCCAAACGTTTTCAAATTTCATAACACTGAAAGGATGTCACAATTTTACAACACTGAAACATTGTCAAAATTTTATGACACTGAAACGTTATCAAAATTTTATGACACTGAAATGTCAAAATTTTATGATATTGAAATGTTGTCAAAATTTTATAATACTGAAACTTTTTCAAAATTTTATGACACAGAAACGTTGTCAAAATTTTACAACATTGACACGTTGTCAATATTTTACAACATTGACAGAAACGTTGTCAAAATTTTACAACATTGACACGTCAATATTTTACAACATTGACAGAAACGTTGTCAAAATTTTACAACATTGACACGTTGTCAATATTTTACAACATTGACAGAAACGTTGTCAAAATTTTACACTATTGACAGAAACGTTGTCAAAATTTTACAACATTGACAGAAACGTTGTCAAAATTTTACAACATTGACAGAAACGTTGTCAAAATTTCACAACATTGACACGATGTCAAAATTTTACAACATTGACACGTTGTCAATATTTTACAACATTGACACGTTGTCAAAATGTTATAATACTTAAGAAAAATATGTTGTAGATAAAAACTTCCGCAATGTCAAATAACACAAGCATATTTTTTTACTTGATATATGGACGGGCGATGCTTGTACTTTTTAACCTTTAATATCATAATGTGTGCATTTGATTTGTCTGCGAACAGTGTGTTTACTTGTTTACATGTATACGCGGCTCATTTTTACTGATTTTTTTTCTTTTATGGAAACTGGCCCAGACAAGGCATGAATCCACTTGATGTAATGAGCTAAAAAAGTGCTACTTGCAAGCGATAAGTGCTAGATGAACCCAGAAAGCAGCAATTTTTCACTTTTTGTGAGAAACATTGCTGCTGGAATGTGAGGACTAAAGGACAAGATAAGAGAAGTAATTATTCAGACTACTGTTTCCATCGTGGATTTTAATCTCACTCTGTTTTGGATGACGTAAATTGCGTAAATCTGTATTTCGAACAGAATCTTTTATTTAATCCATGGGTGTAGATTGTTCTCGTTCTGTCAAATTCTTAAGTATTCCGTAATTGTAGTCTTAACATCGCCCATACTCTGGCCTTTAGAAAACTGTCACTTAGAAATTTTTTTTTTACTTGAGGGATGATTGCTTATCAAGGCTCGGAGGCCACTCGAGGATAAGGATTAAAAAGTGTTAGGTAGGCGGTGAGACAGCATGATCAGTAATGGTGGAACTTGGATAGGCTTGAAGACAGCTCAATAGGAATTGATTATCACTTAACACTTTTATCGGTTGTGCCACGGGTGTTTGGCTGGAGGTTACATCGGCCGAAACGTTGTGAGAATAACATCCAAAATGAAAACAGTAGCCAAATAATCCAAATAAGTAATGCTCATCTAGAAAATTCACAAACATTTTATTAAATTTAAACAATTTCTCTTAGTAATTTTTTTTTATTTATTTATTATTTTTTTTAATTCAATATATATATATATACACTGATGTATATATGTATCTTCTATAATGAGTCTCTTTTAACTTATGAGTGTTAACTTTCTGATATGTAATTTGTCCAGTGTATTCTGTATTGGGTGATGATGAGTGTATGCATAAATTAATACTTTATTGATATCGTTGTCGGTTGGAACACCAAGAAAAGCATATTTCAAATCTTCTTTCCATGCGTCCTGAAATTAAAAGTACTTCTCTCCGAAAGTCAAAACGCTCACTCAGGATTTATATTTTGTTCTAATTATTTATTCCTTGTTGGGTTCCTTTTCAGAGTTAGCACGCTTTGTATAAGGTTACATTTTTCTAAGTCACCTTCTTCTGACTTTCATGGGTGTCCTGTCCCCCCCCCTCCATCTGCTAACACGTTACGTATCGAATTGATCTCCTGCTTAACTAAAACTCTACATCTCAAAATCTATTTTTCCATTACGTCATCAGTGCACGTAGCCTAAAGACCCTTGCTTGGCTTTTGTCACGTATCTTTGTTTATATTATTGTTAGCTTAAATTCCATCTATCAAATTAACATCATGTTAACATTTTTGTTCGTGCTAGTTATGAAAACGAACATTCTTTTCTATTAAAACATTTTAACATAAATCAATGTATCTATAAACATTAATAACGATCATAATAATAATCGTCGACCAGCACATGTTTCGGCGTTGTCTGACCATTATCTAACAATAGTGGTCCGAAGAATCGAAATAATACGAATAATCAATCAGAACCATAATTTATAGTTGTTCACAATAAAGTCACTTAGTGTCAGTGGCTTGAAGAGATCTGATGATGTCTGGGTCCAACTCCTAGATATTATACACCAAACACTTAAGGATAAGTGCTAGTACTGGGGAATATTATGAGAAAAGGATATAGTTTAAATATGATTAGGTGGCCCCTCCTGCACTAATCTGAATGGCTGAAGCAACTAACCCGTTGCCGTTCCTCATCATATCTGCACACAATTGTTTAGCATTAGATTTAACGTTTTGGTTCTGGTTTATTTTACTTAATATATAAACTGTTAAAAGAAACGGGACTTTGACAGTTAACCTTGGAAATCTTTCTGTCAAACTCGGGAAACATTTGTTGAACTCGGGAATCTGCATAAAATTTAAAGCAGAACTCTTTATTTAATCCATGGGAGTAGCATGCCCTCGTTCTCTCAAGTCCTAATTATAATATGAATTTTAGGCAGCTTGAACTTATTTTTATTTAAGACTCCTAAAATTCTTACTAGAATTCTCTGCAAAGACCCATGGAGTAGTGAATAAAATACTTATTAACATTCAATTGTAAGTTACACTCTTCTGGAGGTGGAAGGTTCAAAAAGTCTCAGAAACAGTACAAACATTGTCCCTATGACCTTTTGTCCTTATGACCTTTTGTCCTTATGACCTTTTGTCCCTATGACCTTTTGTCCCTATGACCTTTTGTCCCTATGACATTCTTTTTCTTGTATTATTTTTACTATCACTGTTTTTTGTTTTCTGACTTATATTCTCTTGTGTCTTTTTCATTTCTTATAACATTTGTGTCTTTTTTGCCGGTGACCTTTTCATCGTCTGAATTAAAAAAAAATTAAAGCTTATTGATTTAGATAACATTTTTTGAATGAGATATCATGTGATAAAAGATATCACATGATATCATATTATTAACAGGCTTCAACAGTCATAACAATCATTTTCCTTTTCTTCTGATAATGAATAGACGCTATATATTATTAATTGAATGGGTTAGTAGATGTAGTACAGTTGAGTTAGCAGGGTCGGCTCACAGGGGAAGCGGAAGCAGAAGGAAAACACGGAAGTGATTAAAATGGATGTTTTTAATGGAAATCGCTCCAGACAAGATGTTAAGTCACTTGATGTAAGGAGCAAAATATATAATAATAATAATAATAATAATCATGCATCCCCTCCATTGTTTCACCAACGTTCCCCCCAATAGAAAAGTGATACCAAAGAGCCGAGAAGGGTCAAGGAGGATGGAAAGACTGAGGACGGAGCACTGGCCAGACCTCCGCTGGACAACTGCAAAGAGAACTGGGATCTTGGGGAGGCTTAATGCCACTCAAATTCCAGTATAAACCAATGGCCACTGCCAGCGAGAAATCAATGGTAATAAGCTGTTGCGATGATGCAAATTCATTTGCAAATGCTATCGAAGGAGGAGAGAGCTGGACGTCTGGGGAGACTTGTTGTCACTCAGCTTCCAGAGAACACCACAAGTCTCCAATCAGATCGTTTGTTGACTTGTGTGAAAGCTCCATGTGAGCCAATAATAATAATAATAATTAAAAATCAAAAACTTAATAATGATAAGTGTTGGATTTATAGATTACAACCTAGAATGCAGCAATTTTTCTCCCTGTTTCAGAAACATTGCACTTGGAATGTAAGGACCAAAAGACAAAATAAAGGAAGTGCGAGTTACAAAGCTACTGAAAGTAACAGAGTTGAGAGAAAGAGGGATAAATAAAGACCTGGCCAGAGAGAGATTAGTTTGGAAGTCAGTTTCTTACAGCTGTTCATAAAATAGGTGTTAAACTGCTGCTGATGATGATGATGTTGTTGATGATGGTGGTTTGGGGATTGTGATGATGATGAATTTGGAATCTACTTATAAAATTGGGTCATTTATCGCACTGACAGTGAAACTGAAACACCAAATTTACATTCAAAATAGAAGAACCATCGCTTTTAATAAACTGATCAGGTGTACGCAAGCAACGTTCTTGGTTTAACTAATTTGTATATTGCTTTGCAAAAGAACATCTCATTAATTTACTATTCGTTTTGGCTGTGTTCTAATTTAATGATAGTTTTTCATTTTATTATAACTTGTGGTTCTATGTTTTTTTGTTTTTGTATTGTGAACAGAAACGTATCATTATGGCTGAAGAAATGGGTCTTTCCACTCTTTTAAGGTCAATTTACGTTTGGGGGTCGCGACCCATGAATACCCATCCACTCCTACTCAAATAAATTTCAAACAGTTGAATCTATTCGTTCAGTTCTTGCATTCTTTGTTTCTATTATACAGGGTGGAACGATAAAATTATCGCCCGAAAGAAAATAACATTAAAGCTTTATTTTACTACTTTTATTGAAAAAAAAAAACAATTCAGGTAACTTGATTATGTAGTAGAGCTGATATCTATTCAATGTATCCGCCTTCAGCCTCAATCACCACCTTGATACGGGTCCAGAAGCGCTGATCAGAGTTTAGCGAACACTTGGCGGATGGTGGCAATCAGGCTGGCTTTGGTGTTGTCGGAGGTCATGTTGGTGATGTTCTCGACAGATGACCAAACGAAGTAGCTCAGTAGGTTCAGATCGGGGGAGGAGGGGGGAGCAGTGAGAGAAGGGTACAAAGTCAAACCTGGGTCTCTTTGAACTTGTGGACTGGTGCTGAGTCCTGCTGTCACACTAAGGGTCTGCCAGCAGCCGCCTGATTGCACCAGGGGATCACCACATTCTTCGGCACATCCAGGTACACTTTGATGTTGACTTTCAAGCCGACTTCGAAGATGTGAGGTGGCATGATGTGGCCTAGACCACCAAAGAACATAACCATAGCCGGAAACTTCATTGAGCTGTGCCCTCAAGCATTGAACCATCCAGATTTGCATTTTGAGGGTGCTGGCAATGGTCCCGTTGTCATAACTTGGATCAGTAGAGAGCATGAGTTGTACAACGGCGCATCTCCAATCTCACTTGTTGAATATTGTGTCACTTTCAGACATGATAGAAGGCTTCTATCGCTCTTGGGATTCACACACAACTGGCCAACTAGTGTATGGCCTTCAACAAAAAAAAAAAAAGAAGCCGGTTTTCATCAAACAGAAATGGAATCATGTTGACTTTTCTATGGCAACAATTTTATCGTTTCATCCTCTGTGTGTGTGTGTGTGTGTGTGTGTGTGTGTGTGTGTGTGTGTGTGTGTGTGTGTGTGAGACAGAGAGAGAGAGGTTACACATTTTTAAAACTTCTATTTTGTTATGAATATTCCGCGACAGTGTCGGGTAACCCTGTCAGTCTTCAATAATTGGAAAACATTGTGGACATTGGCACTAATTTTGTTACTACTCTACCCTTAACTCTAACTCTGACCCTAAGCATTGTTAACCCCCCCCACCCTCTAGCACACCTTAACCCTGGACCCCCTTATAAGAGGACATAATGCCTGGAAGGACCTTGCAAAACTTTCTTGCCAAACTATCACCCGTCTAGCTGAAACCGCTTTTCATAATTTCCCCCACTCTTTATCTGTGCTTAAACCTAAACATAGATCCCATGAACAAAGCTTTTTTAGAACTGCATACCTGTGGGACTCTCTTTCCCTGCTCTCCAGCTGACTACAATATGTTTGTCTTCAAGTCTAATGCAAATAAGTTCTTGATGAGCCGTCTCAAGTAATCTAATTTACCAAATTTCAACTACTAACGATTACTTCAATAATGTCCCATTGACACACTCATTAACCCTTATCCTCGAGTGGCCTCCGGGCTTTGATAGGTGGTGATATCTTTGTTAAAAAAACGATTGGAATGGTCACATAGCAAAAGAAAAGATACTACACTACACACTACCTCAATGGAGAAGGTAATACCTGGGAGGAATGTATCATGACGAACGAACATATACTCCACTGCCCACCCCCTCTTCCAAAGAAGGAGATACAATCTTGAAGTATATTATCTTGATAAACTAACAAAGAAATATTATGTGTGTGTGTGGGGGGGTATTAAATGAAAAAGAATCAAAAGTTCATTTTAGTTAGGAATAAAGTGTAGTATCTGTTCTGATACATTTTTATCCTCAGTCAATGACGGAGAAATCCTTCTAGTCTGAGACAATTTTCATTTTTATCTCTATCCAGTGTGCTCCGTGTAAGAGAGTTGGATTTTTCCCAACATTATGTCTTTGACCTCGTGTGGGTGCGGGGGTAGAGATGGGGGTCAAGCAAATAAAGATCTAAACGCTTATTTTTAATTGCCAGATAGAAAAATAACTTGTGGCTCAAAATGAAATTTTACAGGTCAAGGTCAAGCATTACCGGGCGTTTCGTGTTTGTTTTCTCCTAAACAACAAAGAAGAAAAAAAAAAGAAAGAAAATTATACAAATATTTTGGAGGCGGAAGAGAAGGAGGAGTCAGTGTTCTAGAACAACAAAAGATAAAAAAAAGGAGGAGTAATCAATAAATCCTTCCTTTCCTCCTGTTATTATTAGATCAGTTGTTTCAGTTCGCTGAGCAAGGGACAGCACGGATGATGTCAGTGAAAACTACTTCTGACTAAAGAGTTGCTTATTGCAAATAATGAATAAGTACGACAAGACTCCTGGGAAGTTTTATTGGACTCAAAGGAGCGAGTGATTACATTTGCTGATCGAGGTAGCTTTTATTAAACAGAACGCATGTCAATACAGATGTTTGCGCTGAGACAGAGTGTCTAAATAGAGAAGTGGGTTTGAGCCTTGGGAGCGGGCTCAAGTTGACTGCGCTCAGATTAAATGACCAACTAATGAAGATGTTAAATGAATTAAACCAAAAGAGCGGCTCATCTGACAGCTTTTAAAAGAAGACAGTGATCGAAACAAAAACGAATTGAAACTTTATCCAGAACTGCTCTTAGCGTGCGCAAGTGCACATGCAACAGCCGGTCAGCTGGTTCCATGTCGACGTCGGATGGGAAATTATGAACAATGAATGCAGTATTGATGCCTTTTAATTCTTCGTTTGTTAGTCTGCTCAGAATCGATACACGAAACACATTTGGTTAAGACGACTGAGAGAGAGAGAGAGAGAGAGAGAGAGAGAGAGAGAGAGAGAGAGAGAGAGAGAGAGAGAGAGAGAGAGAGGAAGAAGGAGAATGAGAGAGGGGAAGAGAGAGGTGAAGAGAGAGAAGAGAAAGAGAGGAGAGAGAGAGAGAGAGGGAGAGGAGAAAGAAAGAGAGAGAGAGAGAGAGAGAAAGAGAGACGAAAAAGACGACCTTGAGAGCAAGAGAAAGGTGGAGAGAGGGAGGAGAAAGGAGAGGAAGAAACAGAGTGAGGGAGAAAGAGAGAGGAGACAATAAGAGGGCGAAAGAGGGAGAGAGAGGGAGAAAAAGAGGGGATCAAGAAAAATATATATTGGGTAAAAAGATATCAGTTATTTACAAAAACATTTCATATATAAGGCGACTTTGAGAGAGGGAGAGAGAGAGAGAAAGAGAAAGAGAGAGAGAGAGAGGAGTGAGGAGTGAAAGCAAGAGAGAAGTGGAGAGAGAAAGAGAAAAATAATTCGTCCAGTGATACCATATGATCTAATTTTCATGAGAAAACCATCGTGCCAAACCCTGTCAAAAACCTTAGATATATCTACAGCTACTGTCCTACCCTCCCCTGCTTTGTCCAGTATATGGTATAAAGGTTCAGAGATTACAGTTAGGATATTTGCTGTAAAACAGGCTTGCCTAAATCCATATAGTTGGTCGGTCAAAAGTGTAACAACTGTAGGATGATGGACTAGAGCTTGATTAATTATGGACTCAAATATTTTGGCGAAAGACGGAGGAGGCTAATGGGGCGATAATTTAATGGGTCAGGTCTTTTGTCAGAATTCTTGTAAACTAGGACTACTGATGCAGTTTTCCAGCAGTCAGGAAAGCAAGATTCATTAAGGCATTTGTTGAAGAGTTTGGACAGAACTGGAACAACCTCAGTGGAGCATTTTTTTAATAGTACAGTCGGGATAAGATCAGGTCCACATGTTTTTGAGGTGTTTAGGTTTTTTTATGATATCATGTACTTGAGAAGAGGTGATTTTCAGATCATCTAATGTGCTGTCAGTCCGCAAAGGAAAATCCGGGAGAGAGTGGTCTAATATAGTGTTTGAAGCAACCCGATTCACAAACATGTTAGCCTTCTCGGTTGCCGTGTAAACAACCTCATGATTGTTGGATAGTGGAGAAATTATTGATTGCCCATTATTTACTACACTATTGTAGATTTTCCAAAAATTACAAGTTCCTAATTTCTGTGCTTGGATGCATTTTCTGGTAGTTTTGGCGTATTCTCCCTTAGCTGTCGCTATTTCTTTCTTAGAATTACTTCTAGCTTCAATAAACTTTTGTCTGTTTGTACTTGAATTCTGTCAGATAAATCTGTGCTACGAATTCTGTCTTTGAGCAATAGCAACTGCACAAGCAGAAGTAAACCATTGGGGAGAGTGGGATTTTCTATAGAACTTCTGCGTGAGAACATGTGATTCAATTGCCGCTTTGAATCATTCAGTGGTCTCATTTGTGCACTGTTCTGCAAGAAGAGAAAAGATATTTACCCATGGGGCATCTCTGATAAGATCTCTGATGACTTCCCAGCCAGCCTTTTTATAATACCTTGTCGTTTTTAGTAATGCCTCTTCAGTTTTGGGTCGAGAATTTAGGGCAATTTCTACCATTATTACAGTGTGATCAGCATTCCTGAGTGGGCTATAAGCATTCGTTACACAATCACCGGGAACTGTGGTCAGTAATAAATCTAGAAATGAGGCTTTTTGATCTTGCTAACCCGGGAAAAGTGTTGGAAACATAACTATCTGTGCTAGGGAATGAGATATAGAGAAGCTTTGTGTTATACTATCAGCTGTGTCTGTGTAAGTAGAGAAACCAAGCCAATTACTGTGGTGGACATTGAAGTCACCAAATACATGCACTTGCACGCTAGTATCAAGGGAAAGTGCTATATCTTTGCTGTCAAAGACTTGGTTGATTAGGGTAGAGTCCTGGGTCGAGGGAGAACAGTAGAGAAAATATGTGCCTAACACTATGTTGCAGGTTAAGTCTCTTTTTTTTTTGCAAGGTGGTCACCACTTATCAAGGTACGGAAGCCACTCGGGGATAAGGGTTATTGTGTGTACAGTACGTTAGTGTTGAGATTTGATAGTGTCTTACTTAAGGGGACGGTTCATCAGGAATTTGTTTATGTTGGACTTGAAAGCACATGAAGGCCTGCTCGTCTGATTCTAGGGTGTTTGCTAGGAGAAATGATTTAACATCATCTAAATTAGTTTTAAGCCCCTCGGATACCCCGGATATTCGTGAATGCAAATCTCAAGGAAGGAGGTAAGTTGGGGTTGTTTCAGTTTAGGCCTGTTTATTTTTTTCCAAGGAGTCAGCACTTATCAAGGCCCGGAGGCCACTCGAGGATAAGGGTTAATGGGTCTACATTACTCAATGGGATTATAGTATAGTAAACATAAGTAGTGGAAATTTTGTGAATTGGATTACTTAGAGGGACAGGTCATCAAGAATTTGTTTACGTTGGACTTGAAGATAATCAAATTGTAGTCAGCTGGAAAGCAGGCAAACGGAAGAGAGTTCCACAGGCGTGCAGTTCTAAGAAAGAAGCTTTGTTCATGGAATCTACGCTTAGGTTTAGGCACAGATAAAGTGTGTGGGAAAATATTGATAGTGTTTTCTGCTAGACGAATGTTTCTCATAAAAGTTTGGCTAGAGGGAACCATAGATTGGAGCTCAGAGGAGCACTTGCCATGAAAATAACGATAAAGCAGAGACAGGCTTGCAACGTCTCTTCTGTGGGAAAGGACATCCCCCACTAAGCTACAAAGTCTATTTTGAACTCTGTTTCTACATTGGATGTACATGGCTTTTATATAGGTAGAGAATTGGTTTAGTCGCAATTTTTGATTTAACTGCCATTTTATTTCATGTAAAAACCTTTTTAGGCCATGACATTTCGAAGCTAAATGCTTTTAATAAAAAGAGGTTAAGGGCCAGAATTATACAAAATCAAATATAGAAAGAACTGGTTTAATGATATTTAGAAATCAAATTAGAATGAAGGAATAAGATAAAATAGTAAATAGTAATTAAAAGTAGGTACAACATATAAGGATGAATCGGAAAGGTAGTATATATGTAGGTAATAATATATGTAGGTAATAATGTAGTAATAATAAAATAATAATAGGTAATAATGTAGTAATAATAAAATAATAATAGGTAATAATGTAGTAATAATAAAATAATAATAGGTAATAATGTAGTAATAATAAAAAAAATATTGACCACTATGAAATAATTGGGATCATTAAAGAAGAGCCAACAATAATAAAACAAGAAAGGAAGAGAAAGTGGAGAAAAAAGGAGAGGAGATAGAAACAGCTAACAGGAAATACATATATAAATACATATATAAATGCATATATGAATACACATATAAATAAATAAAAATAAAACAATCTGAAGGTGGAATAAAATGAGATTAGAAAAATGTTTAAAAAGTGTTCAAAATAAATTCAAAATAAATTCAAAAATAAAATTTAAAAATCAAAATCAAAATAAGTAAAAAAATCAAAATAAAAAATCAAAATCAAAATAAGTTCCAAAATAATATTCAAAAATCAAAATAAAAAAGGTTCAAAAATAAACTTCAAAAATCAAAATCAAAATAAGTTAAAAAAAAAAATAAAAATAAAAAAGGTTAAAAAATAAACTTCAAAAATCAAAATCAAAATAAGTTAAAAAAAAAAATCAAAATAAAAAAGGTTAAAAAATAAACTTCAAACATCAAAATCAAAATAAGTTAAAAAAAAAATTCAAAAATCAAAATAAAAAAGGTTCAAAAATAAACTTCAAAAATAAAAATAAAAATAAGTTTAAAAAAAAATTCAAAAATCAAAATCAAAATAAGTTCAAAAATAAACTTCAAAAATTAAAATAAGTTCAAAAATAAAATTAAAAAATCAAAATAAAATGATGCAGGGTCCAGTGAAGTCTTTAGCTTCGGGTTCCATAACTATTTCTCTTTCTCTCACTTTGTTTTCTTTCTTTCCCTCTCCAACTATAGGTCAATCAGCATTACTACTCTTCTCAGCGCCTTTCTTCGTCAATAAAGAACGAAGAGGAGGTTAAAAGAAAGTAACATTAAGAGATGGGGGACTTGGTGAGTTAATTGCAAATTACAAC
>NC_136501.1:13847100-13852100 GCF_053919585.1 Euprymna scolopes
ATATATATATATATATATATATAGTAATCGACATAAAGTCCTGTTTTGTTGTATCAAAACTCATCAGTGCCGTTAGACTAGTACCTCTCTCAAGCTTAGGATTGAACCTAGAACTGTCGTATTGACAGTCAGAAGTTCTCCCACTCGATCACAGAAGCGATGCCCGCAAATAACCTGTCCGAATATCTATTTAAACAAACATCCGCCCACCACTTTTACAGTGCTCAAACCGCCTGTTTGTAAACAAACAGCGAGCTTCACATTTTTCAGCCAATAAAGTAGCGGGTGAGATTATTTATGACAGTGCTCTACCCAAAGAGGGGGCCTTAAAATATATTTGCAGTCATCGACATACCGTCCTGTTTCGTTGTATCACAACTCATCAGTGCCGCTATATATATATATATATATATATATATATATATATATATATATATATATATATATGAATGAATGATAAAAAGAACGTTTAGCTCTTCAGAAAACGCTAATGTAGATAAAATAAATAAATAAATAAATTACAGCGTTTCGAAACATAATATCGTTAAAAAAAAACAACAACAACAAATCTTAAATCTAAAAGTGATAAAAAAAAAAACGTGCATTCATGTGGTGGGTCATCGTAGCTCACTTGTAGACCGCCAGACTGCGGATGCTGGTGTCATGAGTTCGATCCCTATGCACATGATAATATTTAATAATAAAAGAAACATATATAATATGAATACAAATTATTAAAGCATATATAAAATAAAAGGAAAAACTTAATGAAAGTTATTATCTAGTGAAAAGATTTTATATTATATGTAGAATCCAATATGGCCGCGGGAAGTCAGTTATTTGTGGTAGGGGACTATGAATATTACCTTAAATAACTGGTTTAAGTTTTTTTTTTTTTTTTTTTTTTTACAAATTTTACTCATTCCTCTTTTCTATTCCAAATTCTTTTTTTTTTGTTTGTTTTTCATTGCATACCTTGGATTTGTAGCGGTTTTTGAGGGATACCTATTCGTCTCTGACGAGTTGTTTACTGATATGAGGAAAATATCTTCCACTACCCAACGAAACACATGTAAGATTCAATATGGAAAACGTTCCGTTTTGAATCCACAGTTGCAAAGTTCGATTATATAATAATTATATTTTTTAAAAAACTTTTTGTCACTCCCTATAAAGCATATCGCTACTTGGAATGTAAAGGGCTTATATTTGGAATCGAGTCTAACAAGGGAAAGGGGGAAGTTAAGCAGCGAGATGTCTGCTCACATAACATTTAAACTTTAGTACGTTAGTCCAGTCAGAGAAACAGGAAACAGAGGGGGTCTCAAAGTCTAGCAGTCCGAGGGAGGAAACGATTAGAGTAGAAGTCTTTTTAACATCTAGGGGCGTCAGCAGTAAAGGTATGGGATGTTGCTGCTTGTTGAGTTAGTCGGGGATATGCATCTTGTGGGGGCACAAGTGCTATGCGTTCATTAGAGCACATGCCATTAAAATACTTGTAAAACATGCACAGGGATGCGACATTGTGATGTGACAGAGGTTAGAGATTAACAAACAGCGAGGAACCTATTAGATTTGAGATACTTTTTGAGGACACCTCAAAGATGAAGAGACTGGTCGTAGATGCAGCAGCCCATACCTGGCAACAATACTTCATGCATAAGCGAATTTTGGTTTTGATAAGATATAGCAAGCTATCTTGTGTGAGTAATTTTCTAGCGCATTAGAGGGAGCCCACCATTTTTGCTGCAAGAAATTATTTCATTTTATTGATTTTCGAATAGTTTGCAGCAGGAAATTATTTCATTTTATTGATTTTCGAATAGTTTGCAGCAGGAAATTATTTCATTTTATTGATTTTCGAATGGTTTGCAGCAGGAAATTATTTCATTTTATTGATTTTCGAATAGTTTGCAGCAGGAAATTATTTCATTTTATTGATTTTCGAATAGTTTGCAACAGGAAATTATTTCATTTTATTGATTTTCGAATAGTTTGCAACAGGAAATTATTTCATTTTATTGATTTTCGAATAGTTTGCAGCAGGAAATTATTTTATTTTATTGATTTTCGAATAGTTTGCAACAGGAAATTATTTCATTTTATTGATTTTCGAATGGTCTGCAACAGGAAATTATTTCATTTTATTGATTTTCGAATAGTTTGCAGCAGGAAATTATTTCATTTTATTGATTTTCGAATGGTTTGCAACAGGAAATTATTTCATTTTATTGATTTTCGAATGGTTTGCAACAGGAAATTATTTCATTTTATTGATTTTCGAATAGTTTGCAACAGGAAATTATTTCATTTTATTGATTTTCGAATAGTTTGCAACAGGAAATTATTTCATTTTATCAATTTCAAAATAATTTGAAGCAGGGAATTATTTTGTGTTATTTCGTTTCGAATAGTTTGTGACAGGAAATTATTTCGTCTTACTGATTTTCGAATTGTTTGAAGCAGGAAATTATTTCGTTTTATTGATTCTCAGATAGTTTCGGGCCGAAACCGTAAACTTAGTTTTGAGACTTGCATTAAAACTTTGCTACTAAAGCAGATCCTTCAGCGCAGATAATAAACCTGGGTGATCATTAAGATCTTATAAAGATAATTACAAAAGACTAACCTCTTAGGCATGCTGCGTATCTGCCACTGAAAGATTATCTATTTATGCTAAATATTAAGGTCATACGCACTCAAACTGAATATGGTATTTGTTTGAAATAGAACTCATAATCCATTGCTTTCTCCGCATCTTCTGAGATGTTAGTCTCTTTCTAATGTGCACGAACTTTACCTTGAAGGCCGTGCATTCTCTTAATAGGATTTAATGTGATCCGCTCAAGGTAACGAATGTAGCTTTATTTTATACGAATGCGAAATTATGATATAAAATCGTACCTTGCGGAGTAATTAAATATTGAAACACGTGTTTGTAAATTACTGTTGTATATATATAAACGTGTTTGTAAATTACTGTTATATATATATATATATATATAATATATGTGTGTGTAAATTACTGTTATATATAATTTACGTATATATATATTTGTAAATTACTGTTATATATATATAATTTACAATTTAATATATATGCAATTTACAAATATATATATAACAGTAATATATATGTAATTTACAAATATATATATATACGTAAATTATATATAACAGTAATTTACACACACACATATATTATATATATAACAGTAATTTACAAACACGTTTACGAATTATATATATAATAGTAATTTACAAACACGTTTTTCACGGTTCGACCACTCGTCAGTGTAGCTTGACTATTCTAGGATTCGAACCTCAGACCATATGTACTATGGTCGAGTGCGTTAACCATTACGCTACGATATCTCTGATGACTTCACGTGTTATTTTTTATCGCTTATAAACTTATGTCGATAAGTGTCTCCAATCTTGAGGATCTAGGAAAATACTTTCTTTAGAATATCGCCCATATTTTTGGACGTAAACAAATAAACATATATGTTTTATTTATCTATTTATTTATTTACTTATTTATTATTATTATTATTATTATTATTATTATTATTATTATTATTATTTAGTATAAGATTATAAGCGATAAAAATAACACGTAATACCATTTAGGATCTCATGGCGCAACGGTTAACGGACTCAAATCCTAGGGCAAACACTCTACACTGACAAGCGGTAGACCCGTAAAACATGTGTTTGTAAATTGATCATAATAATAATAATACTAATAATAACGTATATATATATATATATATATATATATATATATATATATATATATATATATATATATATATACTTTTTATTTGTTTTACATACTGCTTATAAACAATTAGAGTACGGTCTCTATTTTTGTATAAGCAATATCGACTGAAGAGGTATCTAGTTATTTGTAACTAGATGACCGAAACATGTTCATGAATGTGTAGCAACGTATTAATGCTTATGTAAAATAAATAAAAAGTATATCTTGCCCTACTTCGGTATTGAGCACTCTTGTACGAACCTCATTGAAATTCATTAGTTGCTTAACCTTTGGAACATATTAACCTGGAATTATATATATATATATATATATATATATATATATATATATATATATATATATATATATATATATATATATATATATATTAAAGATGATGAAAAAATTTTCATAAGAAAAAAGAAGAGAAGAAAACACTTTGGGTCCTCGCATTTCGAAACTAAATGCTTCTCATCAGAAAAGGAGAAGGGCCAGAACTGTACATAAGAACTGGCTTAAAAGTATTTAGCTTGAAAACGAAGGAATTATATATATGAATATCTATTAAAGAGGATATAAAATACAAGACTAAAAACGTTAAAATACAAATAGAAAGAAGAACTTAAGCACACGTGAACGTTAAAAGAAAATTCATATATATTTGTGCTCCTATAAATTTTCATTCTTTTTTTGTGTATTGATATTCATAATAAAAAAAAACTTTTTATTTAAAAAAGAAAATACAACGTTGTTATATATGGGTCGTGGAATTGCATTCATCTGCAAAAGGTCTAGCTAATTTGCATATTCTTTTAAACATTCATTTTAATTAATTCCCTATTAGTTTTTTCGGTTTTCTTATAGGATGATCATCTTTAGTTAACTATTATGTGTAATTATATCCATGTAGATATTCTACATGATTTATACTTGTATGATATTTGCGTAAAAAGTTAATAGTAAAAACAAACCTTTTTCTATGTATATTTATGTATCCGTGTTTGAAAAAAAAATTGCCTACGTAATTTAAAAAATTTTTTTTAAATCATTACTATATATTGGATCTAATATAATATAATAATAAATACGAAATCTGGATTAATCAAAACATGATATTCTAGCATATTTTACGACCGGGTAATGCCGGGCGGCCTGCTAATATATATATACGAATAAATTATATATATGAAGATCTATGTTAACCATCTCATAATTTATTCACTTAATTCAGTTG
>NC_136501.1:13854600-13882100 GCF_053919585.1 Euprymna scolopes
TCCGCTGTTAATTTGGCCGTGTGGTTTGTTCCTTGCTGGTGGAGTAGAAGATAGCTTCATAGCCGGGTTCGAATCACCCGACCAGCATTCTACACTGATGATTCTCGAAAGGATGAAACACTAGTGTCCGTAGGTATTTAAAAATTATCATAATATTAAGAATTCCCCTCGAAAACTGAATATACCTGCTCTGTTTACTCATTGACCGCTTTTTGGGGGAAGGGCACATGTTGTTTAAGTGGATGTACTCCTTGGAAACTAAACTCTACTGCCATGATATATATATATATATTGTTACGTATATTGCAATTATCTTACTAGTCTACTATACTGTACTATTTCTCACGTTATATTTTCTTCTATTCTGGGTTTACTCATGAGGCCATTACAATGTTCATTCTTATCAATATAAATATTAAGAATACTAGTTCGAACAATTCAAATTGTTAGAATGTATTTTATACGTTTCTCTGTAAACCCCATTTTTAAGTGCACTTTAGTTGCCTTAATGCTATTATCAGTGAAATGATATCAACATGCCATCAATACTTTACTGCTCCCCCCTTAATTCTAAAACTGTACAGGAAAAAAACATCTTAATTTAAAATTTATTTCCGAAAAAAAAAAAATTCTTCATCATTGCGTACCTGGAACTCAGCAGGACATATTGTTTCTTTTAATAAATTAATTTTATCCATTTTTTTAACCCCCATTTTCAGTTATCACGGTTTGTTCAGTTTTTAGGTAGGTGTGCAATTTGCTATAATTAACATAATAAAGTAATCATCCTGGACTTCATATTTGCCCAAAATATCGGTTTTTGTCAAGATTTCTGTATTATGTACGTACCTGTGACAAAACGAAAATATTATATTCCAAAAATCACGTAAATTGATCAAATAGTTTTATTTTTAACTAAGCAGATCCGATTTTATGAGTGAGAGAAGACCGATTGTCTCGCATCTCCATCCAGGAAAAATAATCTCAAGAAACCATGGTGATAACTTTACAATAATTCAAACTTGCGAGATTTTTGGTGTAATGTCTACGTTTTCCAATTAATTGGTTAAAAATGATGTTTTTATAAAAGACTAAAACTTTTTAATCAGTTTACATGAGTTTAGGGATATGATATTTTTGTTGCATAACGAGTACGTACGTCATAGAGATTTGTCTTTTTTTCTTTTTAATATAGGTTGTGGGGGCGATTCTCGAGAAGAACCAACATTAGCAAAAGACAAAGAATTTCTTAGTAGCTGACAAACTTTAGAGAGCTGTCTGCTTTGTGACATACTAGCAAGGAAACCCGACGTTACCCAGGATTGAATGATGATCAATGAATGTTTCACACTCCCATATTTTTTATTGTTATCGAAATTGGTGAAATCGCCCATTTTTCAATCAAATCGATTGATTGGCTACTCGGGTTGGGGATCCATTGCAGTGTCTAAGAGGAAGCTTCAAATGACTACCTGCAGTGACTTAGTCCACAATACATTGTAGTCTACATTGCACTGTAGAGAATCTACTGTTGACTTTATAAATTATTTTTATTTATAATGGCTTGAATTAAAGTTTACAATGCAAAAGTCAAGTATAATGCTTCAATTGTGCTATAAACAGAAACATTCATTTCGAATGTGCCCCTGTCATATCAGAGATCTTACTGTTGATTTTATATGCCGGGCTTTTCTGCTTGTGTGGTAATAAAACTTCTCAAATGCAAAGGCTGTATAAGGTGTTTACTTGGATCAACATTGTTGTTTATTTATTATCGATACTTATCGAAGATATTCCGCATACAAAACCTATCTAAGAACACTGCCAGGCATATGAAGTACATTTGTGTTAAATTTCATAAAAATCGCCCCGGCTGTTTTGAAGCCCCTAGAGAACGAATTCACGCACACACACACACATATACACACATTTCTTTTTATTTAATCGTAGATAGATAGATAGATACATATATACATACTTACATACACACATACATACACACACATACATACATACATGCACACATACATACATATATACACACATACATACATACACACATATATACATATATACACACATACATACACACATACATACACACATACATACATACACACATACACACATACATACACACACATATACATACATACATACATACATACATACACACATAAATACATACACACATACATACATACACACATACATACATATATACACACATACATACATACACACATATATACATATATACACACATACATACACACATACATACACACATATATACACACATACATACACACACATACATACACACACATACACACATACACACATACATACACACATACACACATACACACATACATACATACACACATACATACATACATACATACATACATACATACATACATACATACATACATACATAGAGATTACCCCTTTAATAGTGAAACATTATTTATGCAAATACGGATTCAAATTTATTAATTGTTGTTGATTGTTTCTTGGTATATTTTTCCATTTTTTATAGTTACATTCCTATTAATTTCTCGTATCATCCATATTGTATTCGTTATTCGTTTGATGATCTGTGAAACAGCGAAACAGTACTGTATGTGGATGACTATATATATATATATATATATATATATATATATATATATATATATATAGGGTATATCTATATATATATATATATATATATATATATATATATATATAGGGTATATCTATATATATATATATATATATATAGGGTATATCTATATATATATATATATATATATATATATATAGGGTATATCTATATATATATATATATATAGGGTATATATATATATATATATAGGGTATATCTATATATATATATATATATAGGGTATATCTATATATATATATATATATATATATATATATAGGGTATATATATATATATATATATATATATATATATAGGGTATATCTATATATATATATATATATATAGGGTATATATATATATATAGGGTATATATATATATATATATATATATATATATATAGGGTATATATATATATATATATATAGGGTATATATATATATATATATAGGGTATATATATATATATATATATATATATATATATATATATATATATATATATAGGGTGACCCCTCAAAAAAAACAAAAGTTAAATGGAGGTCATCTAGAACATATGCTGTAGAACGGAGAAAAAAAGGCCAAAGACCCTAGTGTTTTGATGTGATGTTTTGAATATAATAAACTAGTTATGACCAAAGTTTCATTTCATTCGGACAAAACACTAAGAAACGGGGCCTAATTAGAGTGGGGCCCGTTTTTTAGGGGGGGGTCACCCTGTATATATATATATATATATATAGTAATTTATAAAATATATATGGCGATTAAGCTACACTGAATATTCTGCGTTTCATCCAACTATAGGATTCGTCAGGCTTGTGCACAAGCCTGACGAATCCTATAGTTGGATGAAACGCAGAATATTCAGTGTAGCTTAATCGCCATATATATTTTATAAATTACTAACTAGCTCTACCTACGTATTGAGAACTTTAGAAGTAAATACTTAAAGTTTACGCATAAATCTATACTTTCGTATATTAAATTTATGTGAATAAATGAAGTAGTTATATATATATATATATATATATATATATATATATATATATATATATATGCGAAATGTGCATGCTGACAAGCAAGCATTATAACAGTTTTAGCATTATATTGATTATAATAGGTTTTGTACCTAAATTGTTTAATTTTTATTAATCTGTACAAATATACAGATTCAAATTCAAATATATTTTGCTTTAAAGGGGGTTCGGCCTCATAGTTCTATTAAGTTAGAAAATCATTTAGAGATTAAGAACCACTCCCATTGTCTTCCCTAGTGAATTTTACACAAATTATATTGAATTTCATTAAAATAGGATATATTCGAAGTGTTTAGGAGGTTATAGTTCCTGAGTGATGCATTCTGGGCCACTTCCTTTGTCTTCCTCGGTAAATTTTACATAAAAATAAACTTTTAGATTTTTATGTAGATTTTCTTACCTTTCTTTCTATGAGGAAGACAAAAATAGCACACACATCCACACACTTATTATATAATGTATAATCACGTTGACACACTGGTTACTAAAATGGATAACCAATTTGGGAATTCCAAGTACTGTATGCACAAGGATGTCGACACCTTCCTGCAAGAGTTGCAAAAACCTAACGTCGTCATCTCGCCTAATGGGGATATGTATGCAACTGGGGATCGCTTGTGAATTTCATACTCTCATGGAATTTCCTCCTTCGGAGAAAGCCGGTTAAACATAAATAGAGTTAGTGTTGATTCACTGATTCACACACACACACACACACACACACACACACACACACACACACACACAGTTATTGAGTTTTATATATAGAAAAGATATCGTAAGAAAAACAATGGAGTTTTATGTTAAAAACCATAATAAATGTTTAAAATTATGTTTCTGCATTTTTCTTACTAGAATTGTCTGTAAAGACTCGTGGTATAACTGATAAAAATTTTGAAATTCAATTGTGGGTGACACTATTCTTTGAGGTTGAACGTTTGATCCTCAATGCGAACGATATTCAGAATACAATTGCAAATTACATAGGACATCTCAAGCTGCCACTGCCTGCAAGTCTTGTCTCCTGCAGATGCAGTGAAGCTAGGAGTCATAGACAGCTCCGACACGGGCATTGAAATAACTGAGGATGTATAGTTTATCTGAATCAGGAATCGCCTTTATATGGCTCTCTAGCTCCTCGAAGAACTCATCTATCTCAGAAATAGAGCTGAGAGTGGGAGCATAGATATTCGGGATGTTCACTAGGCCTGATTTGCTGGAGAGACGCATTGGGGGGATTCTTAGTGTGTCTTTGGATGGAAGTTCAACTGGAGAAAACAGGCTGTTCTTCACTGCTCTCCGCCGGCAGCAGGCCAATCGGTAGACCACTCCTCAGACTTAAGGATGTGCGCAAAAGAGACTTAAAATCCGACAACATCGACCCTGTTGACCTTGAATCCTCAGCTGCAGATTGTGACTCCTGGAGGATCAAAGTCAAAAGTGTTTCTGGTTGAGCGAGGCGAGAACAAATGAACAATGGAAGGAAAGAAGAGACAGGCGCAAGAAGGCAGCATCAGCAGCAACATCGGCAGAGCCTGACAGAGTGTACCCCTGCAGAAAGTGCAACAGAATCTGCTGCCCCCGCGTCGATCTGCTCAGTCACAGCAGCAGCTGCCACCACTCAACATGACAACCTTCAGGCGCGATTCTCCATCATCTATTCTACCGAGACGGAAGGACGCCAACAAATCTACTTGGTCATGACGTCGGGTCTCCTTCATAGCGACAATTAAAAGATCACTACTTGTTTGATTTTATTAAAAGTTGAAATATTTTTTCTGCTTAATAACAAATCAGCATGCCATGAAATTAGAATCGTATTCACTGTATTTTTTTAAAACTCTTTTTCACTCTAGACATGACATAATGATAAGGGACTACAATTTGGAATCGTGTCTAACAGGGGACTATCTACAGTTATACAGCGTTCACGTTACATTTAAAGTGTTGCATGTCAGTACAATGAGGAAAGAAGCAGGAAATAGGAAGGCAATTCCAAAGTCTTGCAGTCTAAGATTCTGAACTTATGAGTCGGTTTATGACACAGACGACTATGTTTTAGTCTGCAGGTAAGCAGTCTTGCGGTAATATGTTTCAATATATCCCCTGTTAAAATACAAGGATTCTCATCGAAACTATCATTTAAACACCGATTTCCTTTCCATTCAAAACTTGTTGAGTCCGAATCGCAAATGCCGGAAAATAATTAAGCTCCTTTCTTCCGCCTCCCCCTTTTTCTCTGGTCACGTCCGATGAATTAGTAATGGAAAAAGTGTCAGGTCCGAATGACAGATCTCCCGGCCTGCTCCTGTTCTAGAACCTGCAGCTATTCTCCCACCCTGCCTCGCAGCGAATGATGGTTTCAGGTCGGTTGCTAACACAACAGACATTTTTTGTTGTTGTTATTATTATTGTCACCAAAAAGGTCTTTTTTTTTATTCCTTTTTCTTTTTTCTTGTTCTTCTTTTTCTCAACTAATAACCCTGCTTTGGCATGCCCTGTTGGCTCAGCGCCATACTGTCGAAAGAGACACTAGAGTAGAAGGCTAGCAAAATAATGCAGGCGTTTATGTCGGCGTACGGATGGACTTTCATTCAATCATTCATTCTGCTTCGCTAAGTGTTCAACCGGTGATTTACAAATGCGTACATTCACGATAAGCTTTCTATGTCGGTGTTGATGATGGTGATGATGATATCATTATCATCACTATAGTCAATAACAGCAAGAAAAACGTATCGTTTTAGTTGCTAGGTTGTCGCCTTTGCTTAATTTATATATATATATATATATATATATATATATATATATATATATATATATATATATATATATATATATATATATATAATTGCCTGCACAAGAAATATTCACACACAGATATGATTACTATATCGCATTCATTTTTATATTAGCAAAGAATATATATATATATATATATATATATATATATATATATATATATATATATATATATATATATATATATATATATATATATATATATATATATATATTTCGACGTATAAGACGATCCTTAAAGTTAAAAAATCATCTTTAAAAGACAATATTTCAAGATACCGGATGTTGCAAAATCTAGCCTCGGCTAAACAAACATGGTTTCGTGATTTAGCAGTCGTCTTATACAACCGATATATGATAAATTTATGAAAATTTGCTCCAATTTTGTACCTCGTCTTATCTGACGGTCGCCTTATACGCCTTATACGACGAGTGCCCACAAAGTCTGGTTGCATAATCTACAGGGTGTCCACATAGTCTGGCTACATTAAGTAGCCAGACTTTGTGGACACCCTATATATATATATATATATATATATATATATATATATATATATATATATATATATATATATATATATATATATATATATATATATTGCCTAGAGACACTAGTGTTTCATGCCTTCGGGAATCATCACTGCAGGGAGCCACAGTTACAGCCGGTCGGAAGATTCGAACTCGGCCACGAAGCCATCTGTTTGTCTGTCTCTTTCTCTCTCTCTCTCTCTCTCTCTCTCTCTCTCTCTCTCTTTCTGTGTGTGTGTGTGTGTGTCTCTCTCTCTCTCTCTCTCTCTCTCTCTCTCTCTCTATATATATATATATATATATATATATATATATATATATATGTACTTTTATAATATGCCGCTTCACTGGGAACAGACATGCATTTTTATACTTATCTAAAAAAAGAAGTTCAGTTTTTTTCTTAACTATACAAGCAATAGTTTCGGCCGTTTACTGATATTTTTATATATAGTTCTCTACATGTATGCTTTTTATATTATCCTCATACCAATGGGGAACTCATCAGCCCTAAGAGTTTACATAAAACAAACAACAAAAAGTCACATCAATTTTGAGATAGTCATCCTCACAGACAGTCCAATATATTCACGATTTTGATTATTCATTATCGATACTTATCGAAGACATTACTATTTAAAACCTTAGAACCAGACACATAAAGTACATTTGTGTGAAATTTCACAAATAACGGCTCAGGTGTTGTGGAGTCTATAAGGAGCGAACTCACACACATTCACACAAACACACATGCACATAAAATTCCTTATATATAACAGTAAAGATAAATAACCACGTTTAAGCAATATGGGCTTTCGTACGTTGTGTAGCCAACATGGCCGACCACTGCTGACGTCACGTGGTAAGTTCAAATTACGAAATATGGATATAGGAACGAAATGTATTGTAATAGTTTTTAACGCAAAAAAAAAAAAACGACTTTTTTGGGGTCTTCCCTTTATCAGACATTTTTATTTTACCGAAATCTTTTGCGTTTAATGAGAATTCGAATAAAAGAAAAAACAGCAAACAAAAAGGAAGTTATAACAACATTGTCTTATTAAATAGGTTCATCACGAGATTAGTTCATTCGTATAATTTAAATTAAAATTTTGGAGAAATATTATTTTAATTATTTTAAGCTTTTGTAAGAATAACATTTATTTTTAAAAATAGTAGTTGCAACTTCCTTTTTCTTGCCTTCAGACGAGATAAACAAAAGTGCGGTGTAATTTTTTTCAAAATAACTATTTTTTTTACAAAATGGAATTACTGAATGCTATGCAACATAGCATTTAAAAACGCATTTCGTTCCTGTATCCGTATTTCGCAATTTCAAATCACCACGGAACGTCAGCACCAGGCGGCTATGTTGGCGATTCAACCTACGAATGCCTATATAGCCCAAAGTTTATATACAATCATTTCACTGACATGGAGTGAGGAATAAACGAAAACTTAAAACAAAACTACACTTTGTTCCTCGCCAAAGGCCAAGCATTGTACTGCTAATACTCTCTCGTTTCATTCTTTAATGGTTCAAGCAAATACGTGTGTGTAAAAAGGACAAATAAATAGAAGAAATTCTACTTTTCTAACTCTGTTTCTATCAATCCTAATGAAGCAGAAATCTGTGTCTAATTAACATGGACTATTTTAGTGGCAAAGTCGAGCAATTAAACTGACAAAAATAATACTCTTTCGATTTCGGCTAAATTTGACTCGAGTTGAAATCAATGGCAGCCATTATAGGTCTGCCAAAGGCGGGAAAAGGTTGGTGGTGGCAACGTAAGCAAATTAAACTTATTAAAAGAAAAGAAAGGAATATATTTTTGTATTCGAGAAATACAAGAAAGGGGGTAGATCTCTACAAATAAAACAAGAAAACAATTTATCTAAAAAAAAAAAAAAACGTAAAAGAAAAATTGCGATTTATCTAAAAATCAAAATATAATTAAACAAAGAAAAATAAAACATTAAACGTTACGCTGTTTGTCAGCCATTGTTTAACGTGAAAGTTTCTTGCAAATAAATTAGGACACTAATGTTTTTTGTTTGTTTGTTTGTGTTTCTTCATAGTGGTTTAACCTGTCAATCAAGATACATTTATTTTTCTCATTTTATGATATTCTTAGAATTTTTTTCTAAATTCAACCGGAAGTCAACACACAGTGAATAGTTTCCTTATTGTCGCAATATACACTGACATGAAAGAAAAAAAAAACACCTTCTTCATTAATAGTGAAAGCTACTGCCAAAAAGTCTTGATGGACCTAGACAAGATAATATTGATTATTAACCGCTTATCAAGGCCCAAGAGCCATTCAAGGATACACGTTAATTAGCGTCATGCGACCGGTGAGACAACACTATGATGATCAGTAATGGTGGAATTTAGGTAGGGCTTGATTATTTAAGATGAGTGCTCAACAGGATCTTATTTACATTAGACTTAAAAACGGCCATGTTCTAGTCAGCTGGGAAGCAGTTCCACGGTATTGCGTTTCACAGACGGGCAGTTCTAGGAAATAAACTTTGTTCATGGAAGTTTCGTTTAGTTTTTGGCGCTGATAGAGAGTAAGGTAAATTGTTGACAGTGGTTGTAGCTAGACGAGGATTTGTTGCGAAAGTTTTGCAGGGGGGGGGCATTATTGCAATATTATTTCCTTAATGTCGCAACATTTTTTTTTACAAAGGAGTCACCACTAATTAAGGCCCATAGGCTACTCGAGGATAAGTGTACAGTGGTCAATGGGACAATAACGTAGTAATTAATTAGTTGTGGAAATTTGGTAAATTGGATTTCTTAAGAGAACAGCTCATGAAGAAATGTTTACATTGGACTTGAAAACGACCATATTATAATCAGCCAGAAAAGCAAATGAAAGAGAGTTCCACAGATGTGCAGTTCTAAGAAAGAAACTTTGTTCATGGAATCTACGTTTAGGTTTAGGCACAGATAAAGAGTGGGGGAAATTATTGATAGTGGTTTCTGCTAGACGAGTGTTTCTCGTGAAAGTTTTGCGAGGGGGCTATAGATTGGAGCCAGACGAGCATTTGCCACGAAAATAACGATAAAGCAGATACAGGCTGGCAACGTCTCTTCTGTGGGAAAGAGGCTGCAGGGAAGAGAAAAGGGCATCCCCCACTAGGCTACGAAGTTTATTTTGAACTTTGTCAAGACAGGATAAGATCTTTTTCCTGCCTTGAGAGAGTTCAAAATAGACTTTACACAAAATAAATAAATAGAAAACCATTATTTTGATTAACAGTGAAAACTTCTGCCAGAAAGTCCTGATGGACCTAGTTAAGATAGTATTGATTATTTTCCCTCGCTGATAAATCACAGTGCAAAGTGGAATCCCGAGGTTTGCGGTGATTGATTTTTGTGTTAGTTGATTTATATTTTTCCTTTAATATAAACTTTCTAAACTTTAATTTTGTAATTACTACCCCAAATATTAGTTAGAATAATAATAGGAATATACTGACCAAATTTTAGGAAAAATCTTGAACCCTAATTAAAGTTATGAAGAAAAATGTAATGTATCCAATACCTTTGCGTGGCACTGTATATGATATATATATGATATATGATATATTATATAATATATATTATATTATATACATTTAATATATAATATATATATTATATATTATATATTTAATGTATATAGTATATAATCTATAAATCTATAAAAGTGAGAGTGTGTGTGAGGACATTTCTCAACCTATATACTCAACGAATTTTTTATGTACGGACTTGAAATTTTGTGTACATATTTTTGGTGTACATATATTCAGAGATGTTGAAATTTGGTGTACATATTTTTGGTGTACATGTATTCAGAGATGTTGAAATTTGGTGTACATATATTCAGAGATGTTGAAATTTGGTGTACATATTTTTGGTGTACATATATTCAGATATGTTGAAATTTGGTGTACATATTTTTGGTGTACATATATTCAGAGATGCTGAAATTTGGTGTACATATTTTTGGTGTACATATATTCAGATATGTTGAAATTTGGTGTACATAATTTTGGTGTACATATATTCAGAGATGTTGAAATTTGGTGTACATATTTTTGGTGTACATATATTCAGAGATGCTGAAATTTGGTGTACATATTTTTGGTGTACGTATATTCAGAGATGTTGAAATTTTGGTGTACATATATTCAGAGATGTTGAAATTTGGTGTACATATTTTTGGTGTACATATATTCAGATATGCTGAAATTTGGTGTACATATTTTTGGTGTACGTATATTCAGAGATGTTGAAATTTTGGTGTACATATATTCAGAGATGTTGAAATTTGGTGTACATATTTTTGGTGTACATATATTCAGATATGCTGAAATTTGGTGTACATATTTTTGGTGTACATATATTCAGAGATGCTGAAATTTGGTGTACATATTTTTGGTGTACATATATTCAGAGATGCTGAAATTTGGTGTACATATTTTTGGTGTACATATATTCAGATATGCTGAAATTTGGTGTACATATTTTTGGTGTACATATATTCAGAGATGTTGAAATTTGGTGTACATATATTCAGAGATGTGAAAAACTTTTTAATCAGTTTTCATCCAGAAAAAAAAAGGACTGCTAAGGGGTCAAAAGCGAGAAATTTATATTTTATTGGGGGGGGGTAGATTTTATATATTTTGTTGGCCAACTGCTCACAAGGTGTGAAAACACCTTTTAAAGCGTAGCAAGCTGGTCTGATGGTTATCGTACCTTACTCACTATCTTTAGATTTTGGTTTTAATCTTTTTTTTTACTTATAAAAATTGAACTGTTTAGAAAAAAACACATAATATTCGCATGCACATGTCTCAGTTTCTTTTTGTTTTCTTTCTTCATTTTTTTTTTTAAAGGAGATTAACGTTACGTTTAATACCGGGCAACGTCGGGTACATTTTTAGTATATAATATATATGATAGATATGTAATATATATAACATTTGTGTGTCTGTGTGCGTGGTGTTACAGAATAACAAATCTAAACAAAATGAAACCAACAATATTATATTGTTTTGACTTGACCTTCTGTAACATCATATATAAATAAATATTACGCCCTTTACTTAAACTACATTGTTTTTTATAAATGTAATTTTATAATTCAGCATTCTGTCTGATATATATATATATATATATATATATATATATATATATATATATATATATATATATGTGTGTGTGTGTGTGTGTGTGTGTGTGCGTATAACGAAAGACTATATTCCAAAGTTCATGATGTTGACCATCTTATAATTTATTCATTTAATTCAGTTGACATTTACAATTCTTGACAGTATCTGTTTCGTAGCGCAGAATCAATCACTTAATTATTACATCAGTCAGTGAATCTATTTTGCTCGTAGCTTAATAATTTAGTGATTGATTTTGCGCCACAAAACGGATACTGTCAAGAATTGTAAATGTCAACTGAATTAAATGAATAAATTATAAGATGGTCAACATCATGAACTTTGGAATATAGTCTTTTGCCATATATTCACTATATTACTCTGTAATTACATTGAGCTTCTTAAATAAGGATTGGCAAATATTATAAGGAAGTAAGATTTATTTCCACAGAAATATATATATATATATATATATATATATATATATATATATATATATATATATATATATATATATAACCTACACATCGTATTAGGCGACCACAATGCCCTCCGAATCCGTGAGACTTAACAAACACTTGATATTGTTGTAATCTATAGGAAGTGGCAAGACCGCTAACACTAAGTGAAGCAGTGGGCAAAGTTCAGCTTGAATGATTTCCCTGCTTAGCTGCTCTCTTCTCTTTTCAAATAAATGAACCAACAACGAAAAAGGGAGCACCATATTAATGTTCTTAATGCACTTGTCAACCACTTGACATTGAGTTTCTTCCTGTTGTAGAAAACTAGAAATCAATAAAAAAAAAACAAAAAAAAACCAAACAACACAATGGAGAAAGGTGAACGTCTTCACTTGGCATGGCTCCATCATAAAACATAGCTGATAATTTCCTCTTGGATTCTAATCAGATTTGCAACTCCTCCTCCCTATCCTTTTCTCAACTCACTTATTTCATACTAGCAGATCAACCCGGCGTTGCCCGGTATTGAATAACGATCAGTGAATGTTCACCCCCCCCATATTTTTATTGTCGCCGAAATCGGTAAAATCATCTATTTTTTTTAAATTCAAATCGATTGATTGCCTGTTCTAGATGGGGTCCCATCGCAATGCACCGGGAGGAAGTTTCGCATGCTCGCAGTGACTTAGTCCAAAATACATTGCACTGTAGAGAACCTACTGTCGATTTTATAAAATTATTTTTATATATATGACTTAAGTCTCTTTTTTTTTTTTTTACACATGAATCACCACTTATCAAGGCCCGGAGGCCACTCGAGGTTAAGGGTTAATGGGTATACATTAGTCACTGTGATTACAGCATAATAAACATAAGTAGTGGGAATTTTGTAAATTGGATTACTTAGGGGGCGGTTCATCAAGAACTTGTTTAAGTTGGACTTGAAAATCAGATTGTAGTCATCTGGAAAGCAGGCAATCGGAAAAGAGTTCCACAGACGTGCAGTTCTAAGAAAGGAGCTTTGTTGGTGGAATCTCCATTTAAGTCTAGGCACAGCCAAGGAGTGTGGGAAATTATTGATAGTGGTTTCAGATAGACGAGTGTTTTATTAAAGTTTAAAATTCAAACGTTAAGTATCCTGCTTCAATTGTGCCCTAAACAGAAACATTTATTTCGAACGCGCCCTTGTCATATAAAAGAACCTTTTGTTGATTTTATATTGGCTAGTCTTACTGGGTGTGCAGTGATAATAGGTTGAATTTGTTTCAAATGAAATGTCAAGTATCATGGTGCAATTGTGTTTTAAACAGAAACATTTATTTTGAACGTGCCACTGCCATATTGAATAACCTATTGTTGATATTGATATTATCAGCTTGTGTAGTAATAAAACTTCTAAAATGCGCTTGTGATGTTAGGCTGTGTAAGGTGTTAACTTTGGTCAAAATCACATATTTCTTCCTTTTATCGAATTATATCAGTTATCAGTTATCGATACTTATCAAATACATTCCAATACACAACCTATCTAAGAAAACTGCCAAGTATATAAAGTACCTTCGTATTAAATTTCATAAAAACCGTTTTCGAGTCTATAGGGAACGAACTCACACACACACACACACACACAAAGTTCCTTATATATATATATATTAAGTAACCAAGATGGGAATCTTTTTCATCAGTTCAGTTGCTCCTATAATTACTAAAGTGATAGAGATCTTCCTTAAATTCCAGTTTCTTTTCATGTCGCACATAAGACCTTGGTATTTTGTTATCTCGTTCCCCTCAACTCTGGATAACTCAGCATCATTGGGGACACTAACTTCTATCAAGGTTGCTTCTTTCTCCCTCTTGTACCATATTAGTATTTCGGATTTTCTCCGTTTTCTCCGTATGTATCTGTAAAGATTACATAGTTATAGTGGATAGTTTATGACTTATTTCCAACTTTTTTTTTATTCTGGTTTATCTTCCCAGGATGTGTGTGTGTGTGTGTGTGTGTGTGTGTGTGTGTGTGTGTGTGTGTGTGTGTGTATGCGTGTGTGTGTGTGCGTGTGTCCGCGCGCACATGTGTGCGTGTGTGCGCGCGTGTGCGTGCGTGTGTGTGCGTGTGTGTGTGTGTGCGCGCATGCGCGTGTGTGTGTGCGTGTGTGTGTACGTGTGTGTGGGTGTGTGCGTGTGTGTGGGTGTGTGCGTGTGTGTGCGAGCACGTGTGTGCGCGTGTGTGTGCGCGCACACGTGTATGCATGTGTGTGCG
The DNA here is from genome assembly GCF_053919585.1 of Euprymna scolopes. NCBI lineage: Eukaryota > Metazoa > Mollusca > Cephalopoda > Sepiida > Sepiolidae > Euprymna > Euprymna scolopes. The sequence continues at coordinate 13,869,514 of NC_136501.1, forward strand.
CGCACGCACGTGTGTGCATGTGTGTGCGCGCACGTGTGTGTGTGTATGTGTGTGTGTGTGATAAATTCTTTATATTTTTCGAAAGGAAGAAATCGAAAAAAAAATGTTCAAATTGCAAAAAAAAAAAAAAAAAAAAAATAGTGTAGTCTATTTCATGCATGACTCCAACTTTGTTTCTATTCCGCATACATTTGTTTGACAAAAAAAAATGCACTTCATAAATGTGCATATTCAGAAAACATGTCTATTTTTTTTTCTTATTCATTTTCTTGGTTAGATGTTTTTTCTTCAATCACCTACTGTTTTTTTTTTTATATTTCTATGAAACTCGTACGCTTTCACGTTGTCACTTTTATTTCTAAGATGGTCAGACATGCAACGATAACAGTACACCCAATTAAGAAATGGTTTACTTCAAGTGTTTGTTTTTTAACATTAAAAAAGAAATGATACAAATAGTATGGTATTTATTTATATAAACTTCGGTATGTGTACATCTATCTATATAGCTATAAAAGTGAGAATGTATGTGTGTGTGAGGAGATGTCTTAACCTATATACTCAACGAATCTTTGATCGACAAGCTATAAATTTGGTATAAAGAGTATTCAGATATGTAGAATACTTTTTAATGAGTTTTCATCCGAAAAATGTGCTGCTAAGGGTTCAAAATTGAAAAATTGGGACATGGAAGACCACCGGATTTTTATCTGTTTGTCAATTGTTTCACGACTGCGCATGCGCTGTCGTGAAATATGACAGTTTCCTTATGTTAAGCTTGTTTTGGTTTAAAAACACTATTTAAAGAGCGTGTCAAGCTGGTGTAATGGTTATTGTACTTGTCGCACTGTCTTTAGGTTTTGATTTCGATCTCAATTCGAGTATTTTTTTTTTTACTTACAAGAAATGAACTGTTTAGAAAAACACAATACTCGCATGCACATGTCTCAGTTTCTTTTTTTATTTACTTTATTTTCTTTTAAAGGAATTGAACGGCACGTTAAGTACATACGGTATTTCTGTTTAAAATAAAGAAGAATTCTGCATTAATTAAAATATAATATTTTTGCGTATTCTACGTTCGGGCACCGCCGGGCGGCCTGCTAGTATATCTGTAAAAGTGAGAATGTGTGTGTGTGTGCGTGTGTGTGTGTGTGTGTGTGTGTGTGTGTGAGAGAGAGAGAGAGAGAGAAAGAGAACATTGCTCAACCTATATACTCAACGAATTGTTGATCTATAGACTTGAAATTTGGTATATAGAGTATTTAGAATCAAAATAATGTAATAGAAGTTTTATCAAAATTGTAATAAGGATTCTACACATAAAGTTTAGTATCATTATATCTTGATTTTAAACTTTCCAAGAGGAGCATAAAAGTGGTGCAAAACTGTTCTGTTTGAAGAATTATGAGGTGCCTTCAATAAGTTTCCAGACTTTTTAGTATAATTACTTTTATTGATAGTACACATATGAAACTCTATTCTCCTTCCAAGTAATCTCCTCCGGCTGCAATGCACTTGTAACGTTCCAACAATTTCTGGAAAGCCCCATGAAAGTCCTCTTGTGTGAACATGTCAATGACTCTCCTCACAACCTTTTTCATCTCCTTAATTGTCTCATAACGGCAGTCTCTAAAGTTTTTCCTTGAGCTTGGGGAAAAGTCACAGAAAACAAGGTTTGGCCTATAGAGGTGGGGGGGGGGGGTTGAGGAACTGTCTTGACGCCCATCTTGGTCAAAAAGTCTGTGACAAGGATGGAGTTGTGGATTGCACACTTGGGACACACTATGCGTAAATCATCTACATCTTCAGTTCCTTGCACATAATTGTGTACAGTTCCCACACTGACATCAAACTGTGAACTTATTGTCTCTATAGACACACGGCGGTCCTTATCCGTGAAATTCTTTATTCGGCCAATGAATTCTGGTGTTCTTACTTCCTTTCTCCTCCCACACCTCTCATCACCGCTCACAGACTCCCTGTCTTCCTTGAATCTCTTATGCCACTCAAAAACTGATTTTCGGTTCATGCAAGATAGTTCATAAGCAGTCTGAAGCATTCCATACGTTTCTCTGGCATATTTTTCGAGTTTAAAACAGAATTTTATTGCATATCGTTCTTCTGAAGTGTCCTCACTTCCAGATTGCATTTTTGAAGTTCACCAGTTATGACAATCAGGCTTTAGTAGGATGTATTCCAATTCCTGCTGTAGCTGTTCATTTGAACCTAAAATCATAAAAAATTGGTTAGTCATCTCATAAGATGTATAGCAATACCATACTGAATTTTCAAGAGTTTGCAACAATTTTAAATACCTGTCCAAAACAAAGTCTATAAACTTATTGAAGGCTCCTCGTCATTTTTACCCAACCTGGGACGGGTACTTTTCTAGATTTATTATAACATCTGTTATATTTTTTTTTTATCAACGTTTCTGTTTCACAATGATGTTCTTGATTAACAACTTTTATTTAGGCATATTGAATTATGTCGAGATTAATGAAATGATTAATTGAAATAAAACAATCGAGTTTCAGCAAAGTTATCAAAGCAATTAGCACGCAAATCTCTGCCTCATTATGTCGGATGGAACATTAAAATGAACGCTTTATTTTGCACGTTTGCTTAAGCCGTAAAACAACGAAGAAGCGAATTAAGATGAAATGATATTCGTTAATACACGTCTGTTCAATCTGTCCACTCAACAATTAAAATGTGTGTGACCGACCGACAAGCGAAAGATGGACAAAGCTGCTTATTAAAAAAAAAAATAAAATAGTATATGGAACTTAAATGAAACTGAAATGCTGTTTGAAAATTAGGTGCATACATATAGCGGCCATGCTGTTTTACAGTGTCGGCGGTTACAGCTCTCCAAATTGTAGAGCCATGATAATCTGGGGAACAGAAGTAAAGACGGTAGTTTCTCGTTGCTTTCCCGTCTTGATTCAGGAGTGTATCTCCCCACCCCCACCCGTGAGTTAAAAACGTCCCCAGATACCAACCTGGAAATTTCTATGACTCTGCGCAGTACATACAGCGCCTAGTCTTTCCAAATGGTCACCCATCTGGTACTGGCCAGGTTCATCGTTGCTTTACTTTGGTGATCTGGTGAGGAGAACTGGTGTGTCAACGTGATTGTGCCGTATATAAATTAGGTAACACAACAACAAAAAAAGCTATTCTTGTCTGGAAATCGCTCCAGACAGGGCAGGAAGCCACTTGATGTAAGGAGCTTGATAAAAAAAGATGCCACATCAAAAAGTAGCTAAAAATAAGTGTTAAATTGATACATATTGACTCAGAAAATAGTATTTCTTCTCCCTTTGCCAGAAACATCGCTCATGGAATATGAGGACTAAAAAATAAAAGAAAAGAAGTAAGAGTTATGAGGCTGACGAAAGTAAATCCAGGATCCACTTTCTATATCCATTGTCTATTTATAATAAGATTCTGAGGAATTCGTGTCGCTCATCAGTGTATGTGGGGGATAGAAATGAAAACAAAGACCTATGTCAAGAAAAAAAAAATCACAAATAAAATTTTACAAGAAATACAATGAACGTATTAATTTAATATTAGGATGTTTATTTATTTAATTTTTTAAAAATAATATTGCATCATCTGATTCCTAGGACAAAATAAGGGAAGCGAAAGTTACCAATGGTTCACTTTCTTAAATATAAGCCTGACAGACTAGAGAAAATGCTGTTTCTAAATTAATTCCAACAGACTAACAAAAATACCATTTCTAACTTCAATGTGATAGACGAAGCGAATTTTCAAACATACGTGATATACAGAACGATCACTTTTTTTTAAAAGGAAATCTCACTTCAGACAAGGCATGAAGCCACCTGATGTAAGGAGCTAAAAATAATACTACCTCAACATCAAACACTTGTCAGCTTGTGTTATATAAAATAGATTCTGACATAGGAAACAGCAATTATTTCCTGGTTGTCAGAAACATCGCTCATGGAATGTGAGGACTAAAGGACAAAATAAAGGAAGCGATAGGAACGAGGCTGCAGAAAGTAAGCAAAACATCAACTTTCTTTTCTCTTTAAATTATAACGTGGGTCGAATTAGTACGAAACCCTTGCGACTCAAACTAATAATAAATGTTCGGTCATTCTGTTTTTCTCGTTTACATCCTCATAAATTTTCATCTCTTTATTTTTTAACTGAAAAACTGATGCGTTCCTCTTGAAAATATAATAATGTTGTTGTTGATGTTGTTGTTGTATGACGGATAAATAAAACCTATTATGGATACGTGCGAATGCGTATAAAAATGCTATTTGAAATTTGAGTGTAACTAATCAATCTGGCAATTAACAGACGGACTGACCCGCTTATGTAGATATGTTCACACATCTAAAAATGTTATTTCGAACTTAAATGTGACAGACCAACGAAAATATTATTTCGAATTTAAACGTGACAAATAGGTAACTTATTAGGAAGCTCTGACCATGCGAGAATACACTTGGTGTTGTAAGAAAGAATATTTTTTTAATTAAAAACAAATTGAAATCGTATTTGTTCCTAGCTTTTCTATTCAATCATTAGTTTTACGGGATTCCGGATTTTCACGATATTTCGAGTCATTGTCAAGTGTTTTATTTTTTTATTTATTCATTTTTTTTTTTTTTTTTTGCCCCAAAGATTATCTTTGCCATGCGTGTATATTCGTTGATTGCAAACTCAAACATGACAAATTGGCAAAAAAATACTATTTGAAACTGAAGTGTAACTGACTTATTGGTTAATTGACAGACTTATAGAAATGTGTAAAGAAAAATGATTTTTCAAACGTAAATATGATAAAATGACCAGAATTTTATTATTTATGGACGTTGGACGCCAAACAAGGCACAGGGCCACTTATTCGTGAGCGGCTACTATTTGGAAGCAGCTTTGTAGGGATACTATTTATGGAGTTTGGCAGTGAGATGTTTGTTCACATTACACTTGAATTTCTGCATGTCAGTACAGTCAGGGAAGCAGGAACCCGAGAGGGAATTCCAAAGTGCAGCAGTCCAGGGGAAAAAGCCATTCGAGTAGAAACCTATACGGCATCTAGAGATCTCTACAGTGTAGGGGTGGGATTTTGCTGTTTGTCGGGTTGTCGAGGGTATTGTCGTCGAGGGGTACTAGTGCTCAGAGTTCGTCAGGGCACTTGCCATCGAAATATTTGTAAAACAGGCGCAAGGATGCTGCGTTTAATTTTTTTTTTTTTTTTTTTTTTTGAAACTTCTGTACAACAAACCGATAAAGAAAATCTCTTTACGGTTTTTTTTTCACCATTATTCTATTTTTAAGTTAAGTTTATTAATACAGAATTGGTTTTGAACATAGTGTAGTATCTGTTCTGGGGCTACAATTAGTCCTTTTCTCGATCAGTAAAGAGAGTACCTCCAGATTGAGACAAGTTTTTTTTTAATCTAGTCCCAATCAAGCTGGCCCTTTTCTAGGAAGCTGATTTTCTCCCACATTTAACACCGACCGTGCCTTCCTAGAGAAACAATTAAATATGAACACCTTAAAAAAAAAAAAAAAAAAAAAAAAAAAAAATTAAAAAAAAATATATCTTTTTAAATGTCATTCGTAATTTTTTTTTTTTTTTTCTGGAATTAACATAAACCGACCAACAGACCGGGCCTCTTTTAGTAATGCTTGGATGCATCTATAAATAAATCAAATTTATACAAAAATTTATTTATTTTTTAAATATTGCTAAGACAAATGTCCTGCGACCGCAGAGGTGACAAAGGGCAAGCCATAATCTTGTGAGCACACAGTTCCAATGGCTTCCAACCCTAATGAGGCATTAATCGTGTCATTGTGCTGTTTTTGACAGACGTAAGATGTCGGACTCGAAATCAACATCTGTTGTCTAAAGCAAAGAAAAACAATAATCCCGAGATGGCTGCCTTCTTTTCTTGGTGAATTGTTGGCAAACATTTCTAATTTCTTATAATTTCTTATTAATTTCATCGTTGCAGGTTAATGCCTCGCTTTCGGATGCAGTCATATTCTTTGTTCTTCTTTTAGTGCATATAATCGCTGAAACATTGGGACTTTATGTGCCTTTATTGTTAGAGAGTGTAATAAGCTTAGAATTAAAGGATCTAATGAGATTAGCTAATATTGATTTTTTTGTGTTCGTCCACTGGCCTTAATTGACAGTGTCTTGTCATGTTGAGGGTTCTGAAGCTGTAAGATCTAAGCCTTACATCCGTTCTTCTTCTTCTTCTTCTTCTTCTTCTTCTTCTTCTTCTTCTTCTTCTCTATTCTCTCTTTCTCTATCTGGCATGTTTTCCACCTGCCTCGGATAGCCGACCTTAGCTAACGTTGCGGACGGACTGCGGAAGAGAGGAAGAAATGCTTGTCCTAGGCCTTCTCTCTACCTGCACAGGATGCGAGACAGAACACAGAAGGGCAAGGGTGGGGGTGAGGGGTGGGGGGGTTAAAGCAATAAAGATAAAAAGAAAACCACAACTATTATAAAAACCTGAAGCTGGACATGATTGCTATTTCTAAATTTATTTCATTAATACAAATATTATAAACGAAAGAAAAGGAAGTAGAATTTTACTTATAATGAAGCTAACTATTTTTTTTTAATTTTTAAAACTCTTTTTCTTCTCCAAAAGGGCATAGTGTCACTTGGAACGTAAGCAGCAACTATTGTCTGTAACAGGGGAGTTGGCTAGTGAGATGCTTGTTTACATTACATTTAAACTTCTGCATATAAGTGCAACCAAGGAAGCAGGAAACAGGGAGGGAATTCCAAAGTGTAACAGTTTGAAAAAAAAATGTTACAGTAGAAAGCAATCCTGGATATCGGGACTTCAACAGTAAAAACGTGGGACTTTGTTGCTTGTCGAGTTAGTCGGAAATATTTATGTCAAGATGAGTTTGTTAGAGCACATTCCATTAAAGAACTTAAAAAACAGATACAATCCTGTAATATTGTTTTGATGGGAACCTTTTTTTAATCTGTCTAAAAGTGAGAGTCCAGTGATAGATGCACCAGCCCAGACGATAAAAACACTACTTCAAGATAAAAACACTACTTCACGATAAAAACACTACTTTAAGATAAAAACACTACTTCAAGATAAAAACACTACTTCAAGATAAAAAACTACTTCAAGATAAAAAAAACTACTGCAAGATAAAAAAAACTACCTCAAGATAAAAAAAATACTTCAAGATAAAACACTACTTCAAGATCAAAAAACTACTTCAAGATAAAAAACACTACTTCAAGATAAAAACACTACTTACAGATAAAAAACTACTTCAAGATAAAAACACTACTTCAAGATCAAAAAACACTACTTCAAGATAAAACACTACTTCAAGATAAAACACTACTTCAAGATAAAAACACTACTTCAAGATAAAAAACTACTTCAAGATAAAAACACTACTTCAAGATAAAAAAACTACTGCAAGATAAAAAAACTACCTCAAGATAAAAAAATACTTCAAGATAAAAACACTACTTCAAGATAAAAAACTACTTCAAGATAAAAAACACTACTTCAAGATAAAAACACTACTTACAGATAAAAAACTACTTCAAGATAAAAACACTACTTCAAGATCAAAAAACACTACTTCAAGATAAAATACTACTTCAAGATAAAAACACTACTTCAAGATAAAAACACTACTTCAAGATAAAAAAAACTACTGCAAGATAAAAAAAAACTTAAAAGTAAAATACTACTTCAAGATAAAAATACAACTTCAAGATAAAATACTACTTCAAGATCAAAAAATACTACTTCAAGATAAAAAACTACTTTAAGATAAAATACTACTTCAAGATCAAAAAATACTACTTCAAGATAAAAAAAACTACTTTAAGATAAAAAAAACTACTTCAAGATAAAAATACTACTTCAAGATAAAAATACTACTTCAAGATAAAAAATCTACTTCAAGATAAAAAAAACTACTTCAAGATAAAAAATACTACTTCAAGATAAAAAAAACTACTTCAAGATAAAAAAACTACTTCAAGTTAAAAAAAATACTTCAGGATAAAAAACTACTTCAAGATAAAAAACTACTACTTCAAGATAGAAAAACTACTTCAAGATTAAAAAAAAACTACTTCAAGATAAAAAAAATACTTCAAGATCAAAAACTTGACAATGATGTTAGATCGAAAAAGATTCCGATTTAGTAAACAGCAATTCTTTCCTCATTATTAAAAACATCGTTCATGGAATGTGTGGACTAAAAGACCAAATAAGGTCAAATTTAAATTATTTAATTAAAAATATGAGTTATTCTTGCTGATTTTGACATTTTACTCTGTTTTGTTTTACTCATTTTAACTTAGTGCTAGGGAGAAAAAAAACTAAAATAATTTTTAACAGCACAAAATTCCATGTGTATTTATGGCATCCCCCTCTCTCTCTCTCTCTCTCTCTCTCTCTCTCTCTCTCTCTCTCTCTCTCTCTCTTTCATATACATATATATAGCACTTTAGCCCGACTTTGCTCAGGCTCTATGTACTGTTCATAACTTTATGTACATATATATATATATATGAAAAGGTTTGACATGTCCAGGTAACCTACATCTAAAAGTTCAAGTGTTTAGACCGAAAATTGGCGGAGGAGTTTGATAGAGTCTGCAAAGATAAACGCTTTCAACTTTGACCTCTTCAGAGCCAAATTTTCACCTAAAAACTGATTAAAAAGCTTGCTGCATGTCTGAATACACTCTGTATACAATTTCAAATGTTTAGACCAAAAATTGGGTGAATACTTTGCTAGAAACCGCAAAGGCCAAATCTTTTGAATTTTGACCCCTTTGGCAGCCAAATGTTCGACCAAGTAATTTAGTAGAGACCGCAGAGGTCAATTTTTTTTTTAACTTTGACCCCAATTTTGACCCCTTAACATTTATTGTTTTGGGCTCAAATCGAATTAAAAAGTTTGATCCATGTCCAAATAACCTACATCTAAAATTTACAAATTTAAAATTGGCGGAGGAGCCTGGTAGAGTTTTCAAAAGTTAAATCGTTGAACTTTTACCCCGTCACAGCCAAATTTCTGGCCGAAAACCGATTAAAAAGATTTTTCCAAATCTTAATACTCCACAAGACCAAATCACTTATATATCAAGTTTCAAGGCTGTGGACCAAAAATTGATAGAGTAGTTTGGTAGAGACCGTCCTTCACACAGACAGACCAGGTTACTTTCTTTCAGTTTTTGCACATATTTTTGAAAACCTATACCGAAAAAGAAATAAAATTTTAATTGTGAGAGAAACAACTTTATTTTATATTCTTTAATTAAACTTATGAGCTACTTCCCTTGCTAACTTTTTTTTTTTTCAGTTAATACTGGAAAATGTTTACACATTATCAATTGTCTTATTCGGACTTCATAATTTTTCTAAATTGTAGTGAAGTGCGTTATTATCTTGCCAATAACATGGTAGAAAAATAACAGATGAAAATTGGCTCATCGGAATCAAAGAAATTATTCGTCAGCTTAAATGCTATTTAGGTCGACCTTATTAAATCCGACAAGATAACTTTATATGTTAGATTTCACTATTAACAGTTTCGTTTTTTTTTTTTTTTTCATTAGAATCTCTTTTTCTCTTAATTTTCTTCTCTTGATACCTTTATTATCGTCGGCAAATTGAAGATGCCCTTCAGAATGAGCGAGCACAATGGACATAGTGTGATGGGTCTGCTGATAAATCACTTATGTAGGGAAACAACGACATGCCCGTTTGCCCTTTTCTCGTTGACACCTTTTCACCCATAGGGATTCTGCATGTCACGACAAACATCTGCCTCTCTGCAAAAGAAGATGATGTGCCAACACCACGACGACGACGGCGACGGCGACGACGACCTTCCTCCAATACTAGTTCCCCACCCTGATGCTAACCCTAGAAATGCGCGCACACACACACACACACACATATACATGCACGCACACACTCACGCACACTTACACGCACACACACTCATGCATACAAACACGCACGCGCGAACACATACACACGCACACTCGCAGACACATATATACACATTAGGCCACACACATTAACATACACACACACCTGCACACGTGCTCACGCATACATACACAGGCACACTTACACACACATACTCACTCACACATGCACACTAACGCATGCGTACTTACACACGCATGCATACTCACACAATTACACTCACACAATTACACATGCACACACACACACACACACACCGTTACTATTTATTGTGTTCAGATGCGCTTTAATTAATAGAACAAGCAGAAGAAATAGAAACCAAGAAAACTTTGCTCGGGCGGGGCTTATGGGGGGGGGGGCTCCAAAATACCTTATGGGAAATGATGACTTAATTTCTTTGACACTATGTTGTCAGCCATTGTCTTGCCTTTCACCAACTCATAATTCAGCCATTGTTTTCCCGCATTGTCATCGTGTCGGATCTGTGTATTAATAAACACGAATACTACCCGTCCCAGCACAGGTAAAATTGTCTCCCGAACAGAAGAATATTTCACCACCTTTATGTCACCTTATAAAGGCCCGGGTTCGATTCCTGCTGTGGGAATGTAATCTTTTTTTTTGGGGGGGAGGGGATAATAGTGGCTGAGTGGTGAACAACATGGACATAAACCTGGGTTTGCCAAGTTCGAATCCTGTTTGTTCCACAGAAATGATTTACATCCAAACCACACTTGATCTTGTGTATAACCTCCTAGAAACGAGGTAAATAAAACAATGATACTAAACATTATGCCAAGAATCTTTATTCGAATTTTGACCAAAATCTATTATAGTATTTTCATTCTAGAAAATCTATTAAGGCTTAAGCTTAAGGGGTCTCTTAAGCCAATAGAGTTTAAGCTATTGTTCAGATGGCTTGTTCCCTGTTCACTGTACAGTTTTAGGTGGTTCTACCTCCCAGGCTTTGCCTTCTCCCTTTTTGAGAAAGGGGTTAGCTTATTGCTAATCACCTCAGGTGCTCCTATCAGGGAATGTCAATAGACTTATCTACGCATTTTTTTTTTTTTTTGCAAGTCAGAGTGCTTCTGCTCTATGCCACTGGTTTTTGAAATCCCATTTTCTGACCTTTGTGTCACATAAGATATGAACGGATACACACTCGAAAGTCAAAACAATGAAAAGAATACGCTGTTGTCCTAGCCCTACTAATAACACCGTACCTGAGAGCTCTTTGTTCAAACTTCTTGGTTTTACATTCACAGACAACATGAATTGGAATAAATGCATAAAAGATATTGCCAAGGTTGCACAGATCCTAGAGATAATAAGCCAAGAACCAGGTTTAGAATCGTTTGGAGAAAGTGTAAGATTTTTAATTTTGATAATGTAGCATTTTTTAATGTTTTATGTGTTGTTTTATTTCTTTTGTTGGCGATGATGCGTCAATTATCTAATGAATTGTGCGTTTACTTTCTTTTTTCCTTCCTGAAAGCTAATTCGGAATATGTAACTGACAACCTTGTTCCAACAGTGTTGACCCTGGGTTGTAGGGAGGACACGCTTCTCTCTATTAACGGACCCGCCTCTCACTTAAGCCTCTGTCTCTCTTTATTGTTTGTCTGTTTCTTGACAGCCGGGTCCAATCGCTGATTTAATTAACAACACCGATACAAAATGGAGATCCATGTTTCGCATCGTTTGCCTTTCTGAAACCAAACACAAATATTTCTGCACGGATTCGTGTACAAATTTATCTTTGATTGTTTTTCACACGTACTGTAAACACCCTGAAACATAGTACACACGTTTATACACGCGTTAACATGTGGACACCCGGGACCCAACACGTTGTAGACTCAGTCGCAAAGGAAACGGAGACAAAGAATAGGAAAGAGAAAACAACTTCAACTCCTGTTTCAGATTTTAAGAAAAGATTCTTATTTCTCATTCTTCTGCCACGCGTGACGTCTCATTACGGCTGGGACGTCATCCATGTCTCTAATGTGTTCGTCTTCTTTAAAGTGCTCCTTCTCTCTGACGTCTGTCCCTTCGAAGTTCTCGTCTGTCCATGCATGCATTCTTTTTATAGTTTTCTTTTTTCCTACGAACTTCATGGATGGTTCGGCATTTGCATACGCACGTCAACGCTCTGTTACAACCTAAACATAAAGCATTGTCGGTAATGTTTACAAGTCCCGGCATAGAAACAAAATGGACGGCTAAAATTGAGTTTTATGTAAAAGCGGAAACTGAGCGAAGCTGAAGCTGAAACGAAATATGAAAATGAGGTTTAATGAGTGCAAGGTTGTCACTGAGGCAAGAGCCTAGTAATCGTCAGTGGTGGAAATTGGGTAGAATTTTGATTATTTAAGCGGACGGATCAACAAGAACTTGTTTACAATTAAAGATTTAAGTTTTAGAATTACAATTTAGAAAAGTTTTTTATATAAAATAATAAAAAAAATATTTTGAATAAAATACTTTCTCAAACAGAACTCGTTCATTTCGAAATTCTTTTTTTTTTGGAAAAAATATTTTGAATAAAATACTTTCTCAAACAGAACTCGTTCAT
>NC_136501.1:13887100-13902100 GCF_053919585.1 Euprymna scolopes
AAAAAATGATTTAAAAACGACATGGTCTCTGAAACCGGTTGTGATAGGAGCAACTGACCTAATAAACAAAATAAATTAAGAAATACTTGGAAACAATCCGTGGAAGACCAAGCTGTAACGAAATACAGTTGGCAACCATAAAAGGAAGAACGTCTATCCTTAAAAGAGCCCTCGTATATAAATCTAAATCGTAATTAAGTCAAGTGTTGGCTCCAGGTTGAGTTAACTCCCTTGAGCTTTTCAAACTGACTGAAGTAAAAAAAAAAAAATTGCGATGCTATTACATTGTATATAAAATGGTTAATTGGACATTGAAAAAGTATGCTCTCAACTTCTTTACTAACTCAATGTTTAAGAGATAAAGTATGTAAATGGAAAAGTCAAATATCTGTGCATCTCATATAGAGTTCAAGTGTTAGCTTCAGGAAAGGGGGCACTTTGATTTCTGAGAACTTCGACTGAAAGAAAAGGAAACAAAGAGAGAAATGAATTCTGCAATGTAGTTTAGCCGTTCCATTCGTTGCTGGGGGTCACATACAAAAGTTTATGATGTTCGTTAACAAATGAAGAAAACACAAAAGTATTTTTTATTGCTTGTTTGATTTGATGCTACAATGTTTTCTCACGTGATTCTATTTTATGTAACAGTAGAGGAGAGGTGTCTAGCCTTGCCCGGTCGTAAAATATGCTTAAATATATTTTAATTCATGCATATTTCGTATTTATTATTACAGAGCCAATTGTCTACTGAATATTATATTGTACATAATACTATATAGTACTGATTTCAAAAGTAAAACAAAAAATAACTTGGTTGCCATCAGCTAGAATCGAAACCTAAACATTTAGCACTTCAACTGCATCTCTTATTGATGTAGCTATCAAGAGATAAGTAAGAAAGATTTGATATTAAACGACTCCAAAAAATGAACTAAATTTGAGCATGCGCAGAAAGAAGTAAAATTATTTCGGCAAGTTGAAATGAACAGTTTGCATTTCAACTTGACGATATTTGCCTGTACGTATTATTCATCCATCCGAACAAAAGGTTTTACTCGTTATAAACCATCATTGTTGGATGATTACTATTTCCTGTTAATTTCAGTTTTATATGATCAGTAGTTTAAGAGTTTATCGGTTAAATATTTACAGACAGACACACACACATACATATACTGTTTTATTTATATAGGTGTATGCAACTTCTAGAGTCTGAATCAATCTTGTGAAAATGGTTCAGATTTTGAAAAATAACGTTCTCATTATTTTTTGTTCAATATAAAAAAGATTAACTACCAATTTAGCACAAATACCGGGTGAAACGATAACATTGTCGCACTAGAAAAGACAACATGATTCTATTTCCGTTTGATGAAAACCGGTTTTCTTTCTTTGTTGCAGGCCATCTACTAGTTGGCAAGTTGTGTACAAATCCCAAGAGCGATAGGAGCCTTCTATCATGTCTTAATGTGACACAATGTTCAATGAGCAAGATCAGAGATGTGCCGCTGTTCAACTCATGCTCTCTACAGATTCAATTTATGACAACAGGACCATCGCCTCAAAATGCATCGCTAGATTGCCGCTAGATTGCTACGAATAACAGGTACATGCCCAGATTGATGAAAACAAAGTTTCCAGCCACGGTTATAGTCCTTGGTGGGGTTTCAAGTGAGGGCCACATCATGCCATCTCACATCTTCGAAGTTGGCTTGAAAGTCAACACCAAAGTGTACTTGGATGTGCTGAAGAATGTGGTGATCCCATGGTGCAATCAGGTGGTAATTGTTAGCAAGTTTTTGACCTTGAAATTGTATTTCTTTTTAGCTCCTTACATCAATTGGTTTCATGTCTAGTCTAGAGCCATTTCGATAACACACACACACACACACACACACACACACACACACACACACATATATATATATATATATATATATATATATATATATATATATATATATATATATATATACGTTTTATTTTTTATTACCGTATCTTTCTGTTAAGTTAAATTATTGTTTCAGCTACCGGGCCGTATTGAGCACTTTCTTCAGTTTTTTTAAATTACAATTTCTACTATATATATATATATATATATATATATATATATATATATATATATATATATATATATATATATATATATATATACTGGCAAAAACCAAAAACAACAAGAAGGAATAACTTCATATTTGTATTTTTTCAGGTGGTGGACATATTAAAAACACGAGGGGGTGATAATCGCTGCCCAATGTAGTTTTAACAGAATGAAAATGTGCCAAGATATGTACAAACTTTGTATTTTTTTTCAAACATATCTGATGAGATGTAACTATGAAAATTCTTAAATGATATAAAATTTTAAATTGTCTGGTTTATGTTGAAACAATTGTAATATCCGAAAAAATACAAATATGAAGTTATTCCTTCTTGCTGTTTTTGGTTTTTGCTAATATATATATATATATATATATATATATATATATATATATATATATATATATATATGCTCGATTACCTAAATGTTAACCATGATGCTTAATATTTGAGTCAATTCACATGGCTTAAATTCTTATTGATATATGTTCATCACCATTGGTTAATTGATTTTTAATGTATTAAACCCTTGGAATACTGTCATATATATATATATATATATATATATATATATATATATATATATATATATATATATATATATATATATATATATATATAAATAATATAAAGCTGAACGTCTATATGTGTGTCTGGTCACGAATAGGCTCCTATATGGTTGACTATTATAGAAAACTGATCACAAATAATGATAGAAGATGTATCGAGACACAAGAATGGGTATGTTTGATCTGGCATAATGATGATTCATTAAAATTGTGGGGTCTGCGTTCGCGACTGGTCCACAAAGTATGGAAATAAAAAATTTAAAAATTTAAAAAAAAAACGTTTACAAGTGTTTCTGATATAGATGTACATAATAATATTTTGATAAGTATGTTTTAACTTTAATAGGGATGTTATAATAAATCTGGGGGTCTGCGTTCGCGCCTGGCCTCCATAGAATGGAAATAGGCACAAACTTTAATAAAGACTTTTCATATCTATCTGCGTAAGTATACTTTGATAATTATGTTTCAGTTTGAAGAAATATGGTATAATAAAATTATGGGGTGTTCATTCGCACCTGACCTCCATAGAATGGAAATATGTCACACAGTTTAACAAGGTTTTTTAATATAGATCTACAGAATATTGTGATAAGTGTTTCAGTGTGAACAGGTATGGTATAATTAATTATGGGGTTTATCTATTTTATTTTTACTTTCATCATATTTTGCTTTGGTTTTGATACCCCCGAATTCGAAGCTATCTCTTTACAACCCTTCCTTTTCATAACCAATCATACTTTCATAAATCAGAGTCCATTTTCTGTAGGCTGTTTTTGAACCCCGTCAACGACGGGTACTTTTCCTAGTATATATATATATATATATATATATATATATATATATATATATATATATATATATATATATATATAATAGAAAAATCTCATGAAAATTATACCCAATATATAGTATTGGCTAACCAGCGTTGCATAAATCAAAATATCATATTTAAGTGCATTTTACGATCGGTCAACACCGGGCGGCAACTACTATATATTAGGTACAATATAATAATCAAGTAGTAACGACTAATGTCAGAGTGCTATGTTTTGTTTTCATTCTAGCTGATGGTACCCAAGTCATATTTTTTAAACTTTTAAAATCACTACTATATATTGGGTACAATATAATAATTAATAGAGAATTGACTCTATAATAATAAATACAAAATCTGCATGAATTAAAATACCATATTTAAGCGTATTTTATAACCGAGAAACGCCGGGTGGGCACTACTATATATAGTGTACAATACAACAAGCAGTTGATAATTGAATCTATAATAATAATTACGAATTTTGCATAAATTAAAATATTTTATTTAAGCGTATTATACAACCGGGCAACGCTAGCGGCCTGTTAGTCTTTAATTAAGTCAACTTTTTCTATTATTTTGCTTCGGACGACTGTTACTATCTTAGTTTGTATGTTTACATAGGGGTCATAGGAGCGTGAGGGATGTATCGATTTCTTATCATTTATTGAATATAATTCCAATTCAAAGAAATAAAAATGTATTTCTAAAAATAAACGTAAAAAAAAACCCTTCCAATTTTGACAAAACTTCAATTAACAGAAACAGAAAAAAACTTGTGTCATTTTTGTAGTTGAAATTTAAAGTTTAATATTTGCTGTGTCACATTTCATCGTTGCAAATCTTCCCGTTCATATTTGATTTATTGTCCCCCAGGGAGAACCGTCTCGGCTCTGATGAGGCAGGAATGAAATATCACAAGCGTTTTATGGAATGCCCTGGGACTTTGTAAGTTTTACTGATGTTTTTGCAGAGTCATAAGTCATAATTACATTATAAATTTAATCTTTCTTTGTCTCTGAATTGCCAAAAGATATTTCCCCGCAGAGCATTTCACTCAGTCAAATATGAATCGTAAAAATAAATTCTTAAATGAGACATTTTCAAAAATGATAATTAATAAATATGAAAAAGATACGATAATCAAAACTATATCTATATTATATTTCTCTTTGTCTGTCTGTTTGTCTTTCTGTCTTTTCTCAGAGAAGTTCTTTAGGTCCTGTAAGATCAGGTTATCAGAAATTAAGGGGACTGCTGCTCCTCTTAACAAATCGTGCTTTCTCTCACAAAGTAAAAGGGAAACTATATATAGCCTATTTTAGGAGTGTCATGGTGCGTGGTAGTGGGATGTTGTCCCCTAAGGAGGAGGAGGAGGAGGAGGAGGAGGAGGAGGGCATTCATAGAATTTCAACAACAGATATACAGATGAGATCGATGTGTAGTGTAAGTCTCAGAGATAGGAAAATATCAGAAGGGTAGAGGAATAGATTGAACATTGCCAGCATTGATGTTTGGTGTCAGAATAGATTGATGTAGTATGAACATGTGGAAACATCCTGATTATAATAATTTCTGAATATCACGGGGATCTATTTCCAAAACCCTTGTAGAAGTTGTGACAGGTTTCCATTCTATGCACCCGTCATGAACACTGTGGAACTCTGTTCCGTTCGCCTGTTTCCCACCTGACTACAACCTGGATGTCTTCAAGTCCAACATAAACAAATTCTTGATGAACCGCCCCCTTAAGTAAGACACTTTATCAAATCTCCAATACTAACGTACTGTAAACGCAATAACCTTTATCCCCGAGTGGCTTCTGGGCCTTGATAAGTTGTGACTACCTTGTTAAAAAAAAAACGCCATGGTGTTATTGTATGCTATCTTTGGACCGAACAGATGCTACACTTTGGTTGTATGCTCAGACACTGTACTTTAGTTCGAGTTTTCATGTTCGACCCATCATTAATGATCTTCCAAATTACATCCTTACATCATTTGTAGACATTTATGCTGATGACACTACCATCTATGGTAGCACATCTAAGTCGGTAAACGACCAAGTTCTCTCCGATTCTCTCTCTTCTGATCTTGATCACGTTGTACAATGGGGAAAGGAGTGGCTGGTTGTTTTTAATGCATCTAAAACCAAGCTTCTGTTTTTACATCATCAACGATCTGATCCCCATCTGGCATCAGTTGAAATGAATGGTTCTCGTCTTGAGGAGACCTCAAGTTTTGAAAAGCTTCTGGGCTTGACCTTTACTCCCGATCTTAAATGGAACTGGTACATCAAATCTGTTGCCGAGGCTGCTGGAAAATGGTGAGCTCCTTCTATCGATCCAGTAAATATCTCCCTGCTGATGCCATTCTCTATCTATATAAGAGCCAGGTATGTCCAAGGATGTAATACTGTTGTCACATCTGGAAAGGAGCTGCTAGAAAAGACTTGTCCTGTCTTGATAGAGTTCAAAATAGACTTCGTAGCCTCATAGGAGATATCCTTTTCTCTTCCCTGCAACCTCTATCTCACAGAAGAGATGTTGCGAGTTTGTCTCTGCTGTATCGTTATTTTCATGGAAAGTGTTCGACTATGTCCCCCCCCCCGCCAAACTTTCACATGAAACACTCGTCTAGCTGAAAGCACTATCAATAATTCCCCCCACTCGTTATCTGTGCCTAAACCTTAACGTAGATTTTATGAACAAAGCTTTTTTTTTAGAACTGCACACCTATGGAATTGTCTTCCGTTTTCCTGCTTTCCAGCTGACTACAATATGGTTGTCTTCAAGTCTAACGTAAACAATTTCTTGATGAGCCGTTCCACTTGTTTACAAATTTATCGAATTTCCATTACTAACGATTACTATATTGCCCAATTTCTACTGTACACTCTTTAACCCTTATCATCGAGTGGACTCTTGGCCTTGATAAGTGGTGATGCCTATATAAAAAAAAAATTTTTTTTAATATGAATATGTGGAAACATCCAATCATCCTGATTGAAATAGTTTCTGAATATATTTGATTACAGAGATCTATTTCCAAAACCCTTGCAGAAGTTGTGACATATTCCCATTCCATGCACCTGTCTTAAACACAGATGACTCGGTGTTATTATTAGGGCCGTGACTATAGAACATTCTTTTCCTTCTTTTGACTCTCGGGTATATATCCGACACAGTTAGACACACTTAATCAATCGAGAACCACATCCGTCTTTATAAAAACATATAAGATATTAACTCAAGAGTCAAAACAATGGAAAGAATATGCTGTTGTCACAGCTCTAGTTATCATATGTCATCTTTGGACAGAACAGATAGTACGCTTTAATTGCATGTTCAGTATTTTACTTTGAGTTTCACATTCGACCTGTCGGCGTTATCATATTAAATTAAAACAAACTTTGGTGGTGAAGTGATCCTACCTTTTAAAAAAGGGGTGAAAAGTGATAATGTATATATAAGCATGAATTTAGATCATCATCATCATCGTTTTATGTAAGTCTCAGAGCTAGGAAGTTATCAGAAGAATCGAGGAATAGATTGCACATTGCCAACATAGTTGATGTTTTGCGACCGAAAAGATTGAGATGGCATGGATATATTTAAATAGTTAGATGCTGCAAATCCAGTCATCAGACATAGGCTTATCAAGGTTGATGGATTTATAAGGAGGGGTAGAATATCTAAAACATGGAGTTAGTTAATTAAGGATGACCTTAAGAAATTGAGATTATGACCAGGCCTTGCACAAGTTCGAGAAACCTGGAGAAGAGCCATCAGCCCACACCGTCCAACACATGCTATCGTAGAAACGAACGTCGTTAAACGATGATGATGATGATGATGATGATGATGATGATGATGATGATGATGATCCGATCTGACTGCAATTTTGTATTGACCTTTCTTGTAATAAGGTGCAGCGAACTAAGTATTATGGTATCCATTCAATGCACAGGATTAATAGGGCTTAGTATTTAATGCAAAAATGAGCACAAATTTAACCATATTCAACCATCACATTGTCATAAAGCACTCATTCTAAAGCAACGGGCTATAACTTTTGCCCTTATTCTTGTTAACACTCTCTCACCACCACCCCCTACGCTCCAACGGTATTAATAAAATATGAAAATAACTTAACAGATTTTTTTTTAAATATTACCTTAAACAATTGTCTTTATTCCAATATAAACATTTGTTTTAAGCAACTAATCTTACAAGAAAAATATTTTTAAATTTGTTAATCAAACATTTTTTAATCCAAATGATGTATAAGACTATTTAACATTTACCTTTAGATATGCAGCCCACTTGGTATAATGGTATGAGTGTTCGCTAATGGGTTGGGAGATCAGGGTTCAATCCTCAGTTGAGTCATACAAAAAAAAAGTGGTACTTGATATCCCCAGCAATATAAAGGGAAGATCAAGAGTAAGTGGAGTGATCCTGGAGTTTCGTTCTCTGCTACATTTCTGTGTAGCAGACAATGAAAAGGGGAGCCTTCGAGTCGCCTTCGACTTTAGTCAAACAATTAGTATTGCATTTGGGGGAATTAAATCGTGTATACTCTGCGTTGTCATTACATGTATGCATAACAAAAACGTTCGGGTGTATATGACGTCTCGTGTGTGCCCTGCGTGTGGGGGGTACATATACACAAACCGCTTACGTTTTGTCTTCTTAACAACGCCAGACGAAGTTGGTTATTTCATAATCTTGTAGTCTTCAATTCTGTCGACATTGCAATTTCACCGTTGTCTTATTCTTTACGCCCCACTCCCCCACATCTTCGAGTATTGAGTGGATTACCTCATTTCCTGTCCGGTCCGATACTCGACTGTCTAATCCAACTGACTAAACCCCACGTCTATAGCTAAAACTATAAAGTTGCTACTTTCTCCCTCTCTTCCAATGTTACTATGTCAAGTTTAACAGCTCTAGTGGAATGTATATGATCAATTTCCAACAGTTATTTCTGAAATACGTTTCAAGTACTTGCTGTTGCACTTTAATTGAATACAATTAAAAACATTGTTTTAATCATTTCGTACTAATCAGATGCCAGATATTCACTTGCTATCTCATATATTCCAACCAAGAGATCTTTTTAAGATTCTAATCGTCTCTTTAAATATAATTCTCTGTATCTGTCTTGCACTTGATTCACTGGGTATATTTGCCAGATAGTTTTTGAAATTCTTCTATCATGAGCTTCTCTAATTAGTGAAATGATGGGGATCTTCCTAAGATTCCGGTTTCTTCTCCGTCACAGGCCTGTTTAAGACAGCATCATTAGGGGTAGTGACTTCAACTAAGGTTGCTACTTTTTTCATATTGTCCCATAGCACTATGTCGGGTTTAACAACTCATGTGTGTCTGTGTTGTGTGCACGCATGTATGCGTTCACGTTTATGTATGTGTTCAGACAGTGAAACAGATACACGCATACTTTATAACACACTCACACACGCTCTCTCTCTCTCTCTCTCTCTCTCTCTCTCTCTCTCTCTCTCTCTCTTATACACACATACACACTGTCTCTCGCACGCACATACCTGCACACACACCCGCACATGCATACACGAACCTTTCTATTGGTTTGCTAGAAAGTAGAGCGGCAATTCTCTTTTTTCCTCACATACACAAACACACACACACTCTCTCTCTCTCTCTCTCTCTCTCTCTCTCTCTCTCTCTCTCTCTCTCTCTCTCTCACACACACACACATACACACACACGCACACACGAACCTTTCTATTGGTTTGCTAGAAAGTAGAGCGGCAAGTCTCTTTCTTCCTTACATACACAAACACACACACTCTCTCCCTCTCTCTCCCTCTCTCTCTCTCTCACACGCACGCACACACGCACACACCAATCTTTCTATTGGTTTGCTAGAGAGTAGAGCGCCAATTTCACTGTATGTCTTAATGTCCTTAGCCTGACAATGACATGTGATCAGGTTACAAAAGTCAGTCATATTGTGATAGAGATCTTGATCCCAACTCTGCGTTCACGTTTCTTTAGCCAGTCATAATGATGTATCATTCGTCTAATGACGTTGGTCATATCGTTAGATAGCTGTTAACCTTGTGATATCCCAATTCCTCAAATCTGGCCTCAGATAAATGGTCAGAGAAGTCTGTGTTCGGCTTTCTCTCTTTCAGGAATCGTCACTTATCCAGATGTTAATACAGACGTCAGTATATATGTCAATATACATTGGATTAAAAAGAAAAAAGAAATTTTTTTACGAGGGAGTCACCACTTCTCAAGGCCTAAAGGCCACTCGAGGATGAAGGTTAATGAATGTAAGGTGATAGTATAGTAATAGTTAATGGACTAAGTTGGATAGAATTTGATTATTTATGGGTGCGGGTCAACAAGAACTTGTTTACATTGGACTTGAAGATTACCATATTGCAATCAATTGGGAAGCAGGCCAGTGGAAGTGTTCCGCAACCAGGAGTTCTAGGAAAGAAGCTTTGTTTATGGAATCTATGTTTAGATTTAAGCACAGGTAGAGAATGGTATACATTGTTGATAGTGGTTGTAACTAGTCGAGTGTTTTTGTGAAAGTTTGATAATGGAGGGCATAGATTGGAGCTCAGACGAGCACTTTCCATGAAAATAACGATTTCCTCTGTCTATCAATATTATTTCCTATCCATGCGATTATGTTGCATTTGAATCATCTCCCCACGAGGACAAAGTTAGACACGAGGTCTATTTTTAATGCAGGGAAAATCCAGTTACCCCTAAAAGAGGCACTCTGGATTAGGACAAAAATATTTTTATTAAAAATGTCTGAGTCTAGAATGATCTCTCCTTCACCGACTGAAAACAGAACAAATAAAATATAGTATCAGAACAGATACTACACTTTATTTGCAGGAAAAATATTTAAAAAATTACATTTTAAACAAAATGAGGCACAAGGCCATTCTAAAGTGCGTGAAAATGGATCTCGTTTGTCATTTTTTGTCATGATAATTAAAAAATGTCTAGCCTAATCGTCTCTAGAATCATGAATAACCATAATACCACATTTACTCCAGAGGCTGTCCTATTAAAATTTCCCCTCCCTGCAAATTTATTGAAGATGATTATGCCAATCTATCTATATATCTATAAAAGTGAAAGTGTCTGTCTGTCTGTGTGTGTATCTGTGTGTCTGTGTGTGTACATTTCCCTACGCAATAACTCTGTTAATTTTAAGTCTATAGACTCGAAATTTGATATACAGGGTACTGAGATTTGGAAATATCGATATGATTGGTTTTCGGCCAGAAATTTGGCTGTTAAAGGGTCAAAGTTCAACGATTTGACTTTTGAGAACTCTACCAAACTCCTCCGACAATTTTGGGTCTAAACACTTGAAATTTTAGATATAGGTTCCTTAGACATGGATCTAACTTAATAACTCGATTTGAGCTCAAAACAATAAATTTTAAGGAGTCACAATAGGGGCCAAAGTTAAAACAATTGACGGTTTTTTTTTTGCTCAACATACAACTCTAAACACCCGGGCAACGCCGGGTACCCATGCAAGTATATATATATAAATTCGTATTCCTGTCTGTTACTTTGTTTGTTCACAATTTGATTAATATATGCAAAAGATTTCTTACTTTACTCCTTCATTTATTTCTATATATAGTTTCATTCTTGCAAACTAGATACAAATAAGAGATCACATAATTTGCATATGACATTAAGAAAAATCGATTTTATTAAATAGCAGTATTATAATTAATGTTTCTAGCGAGAGAATTGTTTAAAGTGTTCTATTTAAAATTATTGTTTAATAAATTTGAAACAATAATTATATTGATAACGTATTTAATTTATTTGGAATTATTATTCCAAAATCGAATTAAAAAAAAAAAAAACTTTTAGAGTTATTTGCCCCTTAGAATCTTCTCACCATTTCATTTGTTTGTTGTTATTATTCTTTAAACAGCTATACAGAAATCGGTAAATTTTTACAATGTGACCCACTGACCCAGCGTCGTTTAATACCTAAAAAATAAAGATCTACTGCCCCACCCTCTGAATTCCAAAATTTACACGTTTCTTTCTTTTTTCACGTTAATTACAAACTTAAATTTCTAATTAAAAAAAGGTAAATTTTTACAACGTGACCCAGCGTCGTTTAACCCCTAAAAAAAAATAGGACCTACTTTTTTTGCCCCTGATACGTTTAAATAGCCTTTATAAATAATATGAACGAAGAAAAAAAAAGAAAAAAATTAATATTTTAAAGTGGGGGATCACTTTTCTATATAAATTTAACGCAAAATGTCCATAAAGCGTTCAAGGAGACATGACATCCCTAGTATTTTCTCAAGTTTGGCGATCAAGGAGGGTGGGGCAAAACATGACAAATACAGTTTTTTGTGTGGTGGGGACGGGAATTACATTTGAAACATATAATGAAACAAATAATGATAAATTTAATTAATTTTTATGACACCATTCCGTACTTTCACCTAACAATGTTATAAACAAAATGAACCCCAAAATATGATAAATTCAATTTTTTTTTCGAGGGGGGGAGAGTTACATTAGAAACATAAAATGAAGAAAAATTTAATTTAATTGTTTTTGGAATTAATTTTTGGTAGATCTTCATTTTTTTAGGGGTTCTACCTACTTGGCTATTTGTTTTTTTTTTTTGTTTTTTTTTTGCGATCGCATGGGCAATTGTTGCTAGGAAAATGATTAGTATAGCAGGTGTATTTCAAACGGAATTTCATCTCAACCCAGGCAACGCTGGGTACCCATGCTAGTATATATATATATATATATATATATATATATATATATATATATATAATTGTAGGTTTTTATTTGAACTTTTTGTAAAATATAGAATTTTCAGAACAGCAATTTACTATTCGAACAAGGAATATTTAAGTTCTTTCCTTAATCCATGGATTTTCGATGTAAGGCTTATCTCTTCAGAAGAAATGTCTTCAGCAACTATTTCTTTATGGATAAACATATTTTTTGCATTTTAGCACATATATTGAAAATTAATTTAATTGGTTTTTTTAAGGAACATAGAAAAGAACATCATTTTAAGGTGATCCAGTGGGAGAATCAATTTAGACAAGAAAAAGGACCTTCCATATTGGGATCATTAATCAGTTTGAAATATAAAAATAACATTCATTTCTATTCCCAGGACACCACTCGAATCGTGTCCCTGAAATGTATACCCTTTATCTTGTTTCATCCAATCAAATGATATGTATCCATAATAAATATTTTGCTAGACTTTCCTCTGAAGAGATGAGCCTTACATCGAAAATCCATGGATTAAGGAAAGAACTTTAAATGTCGAGTACTTTTTGCTCAAATATTTTTTTAAATTCTATATTTTACTTTATAGAATTTAACTATATAAATCCTACAATTTTTATTTTGCTCTATCTTGTATATTGAGCTTTTTTTATTTAACTGGGATTGTCTTATATAAAAATATTTCCTCTCAACAACATTTTGTAAGACTGTTAGCCACAAGATTAGTTAATGTGTGATATAATTCATCTCATTGTTCGAATAGTATATATATATACATACATATATATATATATATATATGTGTGTGTGTGTGTGTGTGTGTGTGTGTGTGTGTGTGTGTGTGTGTGTGTGTGTAGAGTTTATTTATTCAAATTTCATTTAGAAAGAACTACTTTTCAAAATAAAAATTTATTGCTTGGACCAAAGAATACAATGTTTAAATAAATTTCCTTAATCCATGGATTTTCAATATAAGTGCATCTCCACACTTTATTTGCTCTATCTAGTATATTGAGCAATTTTATTTGGCTGAGATTATCGTATATGAATATTTCCTTCCAGTATTTTGTAGAACTTGAAACCACTTACCTGTAATCTAATTCATTTCAATATCTTGAATTATATATATATATATATATATATATATATATATATATATATATATATATATATATATATATATATATATATATATATGCGTATATATATGCATATATATATACATGCATACATACACATACATATATATATGTGTGTGTGTATGTTATTTTGTGTGTGTGTGTGTGCATATGTGTCCCCTTACAAAGATTAAAATGAAGATATAATACTACTAAATCTTATGTCTAGAATCCTTATTCCAATTGTGACTAAAATCCATTATATGATTTTGATTCTAGAAAATCTCTAAATCTTAAGAAGTCTTAACAAGAAATTCAGCAAATTTTGCTTATGTGGTTTGTAATGATTATGGATCAAATTTCATGCAAATCTGAAATATTTGATTTTTCAAATGTCAGATTGTTTCTTATATTATGTCCCCTAAAAACCCTTTACCATACTTCAAAGAAACGCCGGGTGTGCCTCGGGGATGTAAAAAACTATAAATTTACCAAGAATTAATGTCACTTTACTTAAACCGCTCCTCACTCTTTATTCGGTCCCGCTATAACAGTTTCTATAAAATGCATAAATTTTTTAAATATTTAAATACTCCTAGGATTAACTAAAAAAAATATTAAAATCGATGACGAAAGTAACATTTAAAATATTCCCTGGCCTTTTTTTTTAAATGTTTTATTTTGGTTTTAATTTACACGGAATCTCTTTGAAAGGCGAAAACGGTTTTTGCATGTGGAATTTGCTTCCGTCGGCTTTTATGGAATTCGCGTCTGCGACTATTTACGAGCGAATGCCATGATAGACAAAAAGAAACATGAATGGATTCGTAGAGAAATGCAATTCTCAATGGCAGATTGGCACGCAAGATTGAATGATGCGGAATGCTCGTTTGGCACGGCCAACCAATTAAAGCCATAGATCTATCATTTGCTCGTCGTGCACACAAGTCAAATTTAAAAACAAAAAATCGAGAACGCACAACCAAAAGTGACGTTGACACTCACTAGCTCGCATGCGTGTACCAACAATGTCGGAGAGATCACTCATACCCGACGGGAGGCGAACTGTAAGGACTAGAGCAATGCGGGGCAGATGATACAGAGATAGTAATCGGCTGGCTGCGACCGGTTATTCCAGAACAATACGCCTGAAATGGGACTGCAACAACTGATCCGGAACTTGGCAAACGTCTCTCTGCAAGCTCAAAGGCAGTAAACCGATATTTGTGGCCAAAGCATTTTCCTCTAGATTGGTTGTCATTGCAAAGTGCCATTACAAGATTTGTCGTCGACTGCGGTTTGTACAAGGGTAACACAGCTTACTTACAGAGTACGAGACACAGGCTGATCTCGAGCGATATGGACTCTTCATAGACAGTTTGAGATCAATTTGTATCCGGATGGGGGAGGGATTGGACGTGAATAAAAGAATCAAGGAAAGAATTACAACTTCGACAATTTTGAAAACTTACAGGAAGTAAGGAAGTAAAACTGGTGAAAAAATACAAAAGGGAAATAAAGCATACTTAAAAAAAAACAAAAACAAAAAGGAAGTAAAACTGATTTAAAAAACAA
>NC_136501.1:13907100-13964600 GCF_053919585.1 Euprymna scolopes
GTCATCCCCTTCGAAGTAATCTTCTCCGGCTGCAATGCACTTGTTGTATTCTTCCAACAACTTCTGAAAGGTCCTATGAAAGTTCTCCTGTGTAAGCATGTTAATGACCCTCGTCACAGCCTCATTTCATCTCACCAATTGTCCCATAACGACAGCTTTATTCTTCTTTTTTTTTCTTTTTCTTTCTTTTTCATTTTTTTTTCTTTTTTTTTCTTTTTCATTTCTTTTTTTTTTTCTTTTTCATTTCTTTTTTCTTTTTCATTTCTTTTTTCTTTTTCATTTCTTTTTTTCTTTTTTTCTCTTTTTCATTTCTTTTTCATTTCTTTTTCATTTAAAAATTTTTTTTTTTTTTTCTGAAGTAATGTGTTTTCTGAATGACTTTCAACTCCTCCTTTGCTATTCACCAACATCAGATTGTCATCAACCGATATCCCCCTCCTCATGTCTTAAGCGACATGCCAGATGACTTTGACATTTGGATGCTATTTTAACATCGTTTTGCCCGATGTAACCTCCAACCATCTTCAGCTTTGTCTTGTCAAACTCTGGAATCTATACAAACTTTTCAAACGAAATCCTTTATTTCATTCATAAGCGATATATTTCTTAAGTATTTTTTATTTAGCACTACCTGTAGTGAGAATTGAACCTTCAATCTCTATCAATATGAATTGATTATCACTTGGCAACTTTATCCGTTGCGCCACGTGTTCGTCGTTTAGTTTAAGCATTTTTGTTCTATCATTAGTTAAGATTAAAAACGAGTTCATCTTTTAAAAATTGACAATACCTGCTTACCTTTTTTTAAAGACATTATTTTAATTCAAACATGTTTTAATGGTTATATGTTTAAAGATTTGAAAATATGTTATTTTTAATAATTTAGTTTCAATTCAATGGCTTATTTATACTTTAAATGAAGAATGTGTTTATCTTTTAAAAATTTACAATAGCTACTTAGTCTTTTTAAAAATAATTTTAATTTAAGCATTATTTTAACGGTTAAATGTTTAAAGATTTGAAAATGTTTTATTTTATTTTTGATAATTAATATTTTTATAAAATTAAATTCAATCAATATTATAGTAATGCTCATAAAAATATGATTTTTTTAACTTTAGGTAAAAGTAAAAACAATAAAATTCCAATATTAAATGAATATAGTGCTCGTTATTAGTTTCAAAATTTTACCAAGTCTTTTAAATTCAATGATTTTTTGATGATTTTGTGAATATTTTTAAAATGAATATTTTGTCCATTAGAAAAAACTAATAGTTTTAGAATTTTATAAATTTTTTCAAATTCAATCATTTTTGTAGAATTTTGAAACATTTTTAAAATGAATATTTTGTGCATTAAAAAAAAAAAATTAATTTTAGAATTTTACCAAATCTTTTAAATTCAATGACTTCTTGATGATTTTGTGAATATTTTTAAAATGAATATTTTGTCCATTAGAAAAAAATGAATAGTTTTAGAATTTTATAAATTTTTTCAAATTCAATCATTTTTGTCGAATTTTGAAACATTTTTAAAATGAATATTTTGTGCATTAAAAAAAATTCAATTCAATTTTTGTTCAATTTTTAAGTATTTTTAAAAAATAATCTTATTTAGCATTATTTTTCTTTCATTTAGGAACAAATGATAATAGGCCTAGTCGTCTAAAATTTTTCTTTTTATTGAAGGGAAGGGGATATAATTTTATATATACTATATTTTAATAATTATTTCCAAGAAAAATATAATTCCAATTATCTATTGCTTAGTTTTTATACTTTTGTGTGGAAATGGATTGCACAAGTTTATAGGGAAATAAGTTTTTTTTTTAAATCTTCAATTTTATTTCTATTTTAATGCAAATGGATTATAAATGTGTATGAAGACCAAATTAAATTGTTTTTGAATAATTTCCCTTTTGTATTTAAAAAAAATATCTATGTCGCCAATAGTAATGACTACCACACACACACACACACACACACACACACACACACACACACACACACACACACACACATATATATATATATTTCTGTGGAAATATTTTTTATTCACTTATATTTCGTTTTTATATATACCAATTCTTATTCAAGAAACTCAATGTAATTCCAGAGCATATAATGAATAAATGACAAAAGTCTATATTCCAAATTTCATGATGTTGACCATCTTACAGTTTATTCCTTTAATTCAGTCGATTTCTTTTCTAAGTTCAAAATGGCGTAATGTAAGTAAACTATGAGATATTTGCAGCTGCTCTTCCAATTTCCGGGTTTTTTAATCATGCCCAAACGCATTTTATTTCCTTTTGATAGATTGATTGTTGCTATTTCTTCTGATGAGTTAAAGGCAAAATAGATTCACAGATTGATATAATAATTAAGTGATTGATTTTGTGCTACGAAACAGATGCTGTCAAGAATTTTAAGTGTCAACTGAATTAAAGGAATAAATTGTAAGATGGTCAACATCATGAACTTTGGAATATGGACTTTTGTCATTTATTCATTACACACACACACACACACATATATATATATAATAGAAGATGTATCGAGACACAGGAATGAGTATATTTGATCTGGCATAATGATGATTCATTAAAATTGTGGGTTCTGCATACGCACCTGATCCCCAAAGTATGGAAATAAAAAATTAAAAAAAAAAAAAAACGTTTACAAGTGTTTTTGATATAGATGTACATAAGAATACTTTGATAAGTATGTTTTAACTTAAATAGGGATGGTATAATAAAATTGTGGAGTTTGCGTTCGCGCCTGGCCTCCATAGAATGGAAATAGGCACAAACTTTAACAAAGACTTTTCATATCTATCTGCATAAGTATACTTTGATAACTATGTTTCAGTTTGAAGAAATATGGTATAATAAAATTATAGGGAGTTCGTTCGCGCCTGCCCTCCATAGAATGGAAATATGTCACAAAGTTTAACAAGGTTTTTTAATATAGATCTACAGAATATTCTGATAAGTGTTTCAGTGTGAACAGATATGGTATAATAAATTATGGGGTTTATCTATTTTATTTTTACTTTCATCATATTGTGCTTTGGTTTTGATACCCCCAAATTCGAAGCTATCTCTTTACAACCCTTCCTTTTCATAACCTATCATACTTTCATAAATCAGAGTCTATTTTCTGTAGGCTGTTTTTGAACCCAGTCAACGAGGGGTACTTTTGCTAGTATATATATATATATATATATATATATATATATATATATATATATATATATATGGGGAGTTAAAGGAAGAGAATAAGATCGATTCTTTAATAGGAGACTTATCAGAATAATGCAAAGTTCAACAAATTGTATTGGAGCTTATATATATATATATCAATAAAGAAAGAAAATGATTATATAAAACTATATACTGATATATATATATACAGACTTATTCAGTTATTCAATAAGGTTATACATCAATTAGGGGTGTAGGGTAAGTAAGAACTGTTTATACCATGGTATTTCAAAGCCGAATGCTTCTCATCAGAAGAGGAGAGAAGATGCTAGGTAACACAATAGGAACGCGACATCTAGCGATGGTTACAATAGGAACAAAATAAAATATTAAGGCTATTTGAAGAACTGAATTGATTTCTGTGATATAGGAGGTGTATATCTTTTATTATATAACGCAGGTAACTATATTGCATATCTATCATGGTGGGTTTAATATATGTGAACAATATTTGCGAGTGAACTCTCGGGAAGCATATAGGGTAAGTTAATTGAAATTAGATGCATTTTTAATCATATGTATTAATGAGTTATAGTTTTTTTTTTAAACTTTGTATTTCTTATATCTTTATTATCCATTATTATTTTATAATTTATATTTTGACAGAGTACAAAATAGACTTCGTGGCTTAGTGGGGGATGCCCTTTTCTCTTCCCTGCAACCTCTCTCCCACAGAAGAGACGTTGCGAGCCTATCTTTGTTTTATCGTTATTTCCATGGCAGGTACTCGTCTGAGCTCCAATCTCTAGTCTTTTACGAAAAACACCCGTCTAGCTGAAACCACTGTCAAAAATTTTCCCCACTTTTTATCTGTGCCTAAATCAAAACGTAGATTCCATGAACAAAGCTTCTTTCTTAGAACTGCACGCCTGTGGAACTCTGTTCCTCTGCCTGCTTCCCACCTGACTACAACTTGGATTCCTTCAAGTC
Organism: Euprymna scolopes; assembly: GCF_053919585.1. NCBI lineage: Eukaryota > Metazoa > Mollusca > Cephalopoda > Sepiida > Sepiolidae > Euprymna > Euprymna scolopes. Next base: position 13,911,296 of record NC_136501.1, read on the forward strand.
CAATGTAAACAAATGCCTGATGAACCGCCCCCTTAAGTAGACATTTTTATTAAATCCCCACACTAACTTACTGTACATGCAATTATCCTTATCCCTGAGTGGCTTCCGGGCCTTGATAAGTGGTGATCACCTTGTACATCTTATTCACTTTAAATAAATCTTTCTATAATATATCCCCTTACAGTTACTATCTCACTATTATTCCTAATAATTGATATTTCCTTTAAGTACTGTTAGATACCCCTTCTAAAATATATCGACATAGCATAAATAACCTATTTCATGTAAAACCCTTTCCATAGCTATAACCCTTTAATACATATGATTAAATAAGCGTCTTCTTTCAATTAACTTACCCTATATTCTTGATAAAATTATGTATATAAAAAAAAAATGGTTATTGGAGTGCCATCAGTTATAATCGAAACCGAAACCAAAACTAATGAAGAATTTTTTGGTAAAATTATTTATGACAAGAAATGGAAGTACATAACAATTAAACGACCCGAATGTAAGCGTGACACGGAAAATAACAAACACGCTATCGTATTAATATTTAGATTATGATTATTATGATTATTATGATTATTATTATTTTTATTATTATCTATATATTAATACGATAACGTGCATGTTCTTTTGCATGTTACGCTTACGTCCGGGTCGTTTAATTGTTATGTTCCTCCATTTCTTACCAAAAATTCTTCATAAGTTTTGGTTTCGGTTTTGACTATAGTTGATGGCACTTAAATCATCTATTTTTTTTATAAATAATTTTTATCAAGAATTCTTCATAACTTTTGGTTTCGGTTTGGATTATGGCTGCATGGACTCAAGTTATATATATATATATATATATATATATATATATATATATATATATATATATATATATATACATATATAGATACATATATATATATATATATATATATATATATATATATATATATATATTTGTTTTCATATGTTTTTATTTCGGTTTCGATTCAATCTAATGCACCCATGTCATATGTACATATATATATATTTTTATTTTTGAAATCGCAACTTTATAACATATAAAAATCGATAGAACATTAACTCTATAATAATACATACGAAATCTACAAGAATTAAAATATCATATTTAAGCGTACTTTACAGCCGGGCTTTACCGGGCGTCCCTGTTAGCTTAGATAAATACTTTTGCAGTTTTAACAAAAAAAAGCTACAATAATATCAGAGCTTTTCTATTTACACTGAACATCTACAGAATGTCAACATCAATATATTACATATGAATGAGTTCCCTGTGGAATTTCCACAGGTCCCGCTAGTTATCATTGTTGTTGTTGTTGTTGTTATTATTATTATTATTATCATTATTATTATTATTATTATTATTATTATTATTATTATTATTACCAAAGTGAATTCCATTTAAGATTCGCACTTCCATCTCACCCAGTCTCTGTAGTTAACCCTCATAAAATAACTTCTAACCCTAACTCTAATTCCTGCATGCATCCAAGAGAATTTTTGTTCAATTACAGTAAGTTGTCCCCCCCCTCCTCTTTTTTATTCACAGGGTTGATTGCCTGAGGAAGGGTCGTTTTTATTATACATATTCTCGGCATATATTCTGGTTTTATTATTATTGTTATTTCTATTTCATTGTTTATGTATTTTTGTTTTTGTTTTTTTTGTGGTTGTTTTTTCTTTTGTGGTTGCTTTTTTTTCTCTTAGAGTCAATGGGCCCTTATTCATCTCCCCTCCCCTTCCCTTTCTTGGATGTTTCTGCGTTCCCTGAATCCCTGCATCCCAGTATTCCATCTTTTGATTCATGGGACATTTCCCTGGGAAAAGCTGAACGTAAATTATGGCTCAAATGTGGTTTGTAGGAACCGCCACAACAAATTCCCTGATAATTATTGCAAGTTTGGAAGAAGGAAGAGAAAGGGAAAGACACACACATACACACACATACACACAAGCACACAAACACGTACACACATACGCAAACAAACACACACATGCACACACACACAAACAAACACAAACACACACAAACACACAAACAAAGACACAAACACAGAAAGACACAAACACACAAACACAAACATACACACAAACACACACACAAAGATACAAACACAAAACACACACACACAAACACAAGCACACACACACACACACAAACGCACAAACAAACAAACGCACACACAAACATACATGCCAACACACACAAACCCATACACAAACACACATACAGACAAACCCACACAAACACAAATACACACACGAACATACACACAAACCCATACACAAACAAACACACATACAAACAAACACACACAAACACAAATACACACACGAACATACACACAAACATAAGCAGACACACACACAAACACACTCACAAACAAATGCAAACACAAACACACACAAAGACACAACCACAAACATACACACACACAAAAACAAACACACACAAACAAACAAACAAACGCACCAACACACACACAAACACAAACAACCATACACACACAAACACACACAAGCAAACACACAATTTCACTTTTTGTTATGTACTGAAATTTATAAACTGCCCATGAATATCATTTTGCTATTTCTTCTTAGGGTATGAGATATTCATTGAAACTCCATGGAATAAGGAAAAAAACTTTAAATCTTTGTATCGTTTGTTAAAAAATAAATTTGTTGAAAATTTTTAATTGACAGAATCTAAGTCCAGATTTTAATTTATACTTTTGCTCTATCTCGTACATTTTTCATCTGATTGGGATTGAGTTATAAATATTGATATTAATGTTTATTTATATTCAATTTAAGCTTACACTATTTTACAATCTGTAATTAAAAAAAAAATATATATATATAAATATATATATATAAATAGGTATTTAATTATTATAGTAAAAAACTAATAATGTCAGCACTTTAAGAAATTTGTTTCTTATCGTTGAGCGCTTTCAGTTGAATTAAAGTCGGTCAATCTAGCTCTTATGCATAGATCATCGTATAACGATTAGATCACTGTGACTGACGTAAAGAACATTTAAAATTATGTTTAAATTCAACGTTATTTCACGCGGTTAATGGTAGCCGAATGGATACGGTCTTTGCTAATCGAGCCAGAGATGGTTCGTGTTGCTGGGTTCGAATCTGTCGACTGGTGTTAATCGTGACACCCTGCACTGAAGATTCCCGAAAGGAAGAAACAATAGTGTCTGTAGGTATTTAATTATTATAGTATATACATATATATATATATATAATGTAATTATTATAGTAAAAAAAATAATATATATATATTTTATATGAAGTGCCTCCAATAAATTTCCACATTTTTTCGTATGGACACTTTTATTAATAGTAAACATATGAAACTCTAGTCCTCTTCGAAGTAATCTCTTCCGGCTGTAATACACTTGTTGTACTGTTCCAGCAACTGGAGGGCCCCTTGGATGTCTTCTTATGTGAGCGTGTCAATGACCCTCATCACAGCCTCTTTCATCTCCTTAACTGTCTCATAACGAAAGCCTCTAGCGTTTTCCTTGATCTTAGGGAATAACCAAAAGCTACAAGGAGCAAGGCCGTGATTATACAGAGGTTGAGGAACTGTCTTGATGCCCAACTTGGTCAAATAGTCTGTGACAAAGATGGAGTTGTTAAATGGAAGGTAAATGACACTAACAAATCAATAAAAGATAATTTACATATGTTCAAAGAAATCAAGACAATGACAATAGTGAAATAGTGTACGTTCGTTTCAGAGACGATATTATTTGATATTTATTTATTTATTTTATATTTATTTATTTTATATTTATTTATTTTATATTGTCTCAAAAGGAGAAAAGGAAAAGTTGACACCAAATTAACATGAAGAGGATTTTGCTTCCATATCGGATTTATGTGTAATTAGGAAAAAAATAATAAACATATTACGAATCTACTTAAAATAAAATTAAAATAAATAAAAACATATTACGAATCTACTTAAAATAAAATAAAAACATATTACGAATCTACTTAAAATAAAATTAAAATAAATATTAATGATTAAAACACATTGTTACAGGTTCATATGATCATAGAAAATTATATACATATATACATAAATATACTTTCATATAATATATAATTTCACAAATTGAAATTAATTTGGAGTGGACTTTGAAACTCCTATATTATTATTATTATTTTTTTTTATTATTATTATTTTTATTATTATTATTATTATTTTTTTTTTTTTTTATTTTTTTTATTTTTTTATTATTATTATTTTTATTATTATTATTATTATTATTATTATCATTATTATTATTAATTTTTTTTATTTTTTTTTTTATTATTATTATTTTTATTATTATTATTATTATTATTATTATTATCATTATTATTATTATTATTATTATTATTATTATTATCATTATTATTATTATTATTATCATTATTATTATTATCATTATTATTATTATTATTTTTATTATTATTATTATCATTATTATTATTATTATTATTATTATCATTATTATTATTATTATTATTATCATTATTATTATTATTATTATCATTATTATTATCATTATTATTATTATTATTATCATTATTATTATTATCATTATTATTATTATTATTATCATTATTATTATTATTATTATTATTATTATTATTATTTTTATTATTATTATTATTATTATTTTTATTATTATTATTATTATTATTATTATTATTATTATTATTATTATCATTATTATTATTATTGTCTCACATGGAGCTTTCACACAAGTCATCAAAGATCTGATTGGAAACCTGTGGTGTTCTCTCGAAGCTGAGTGACAACAAGTCTCCCCAGACGTCCAGCTCTCTCCACCTCCTTCGATAGCATTTGCAAATAAATTTGCGTAATCGCAACAGCCTCTTACCATTGATTTCTCACTGGCAGCGGCCATTGGTCTATACTGGAATTTGAATGGCACTAAGCCTCCCCAAGGTCCCAGTTCTCTTTGTGCTTGTCCAGCGGAGGTCTGGTCAGCGCTCTCTCCTCGGTCTTTCCATCCTTCTTGACCCTTCTCGGCACTTTGGTATCACTTTTTGTGGGTGGATGGGAACGGTGGTGAGATAATGGGAGAGGATGCGTGATGGGGGTGTAGAACTTGTAGATATGCAGCTTCAGTTGTCATCATTCCCTATAACGCTTCTTCATTATATTGTATATTTTTATTATTCTCTGCATTCAAGGGGTTTCCTTAATATTTCAGCCGTTTCCATTATCGTTAGTCGTTGTATTTTTGCAGCCATTCCTCTGATTCCAATTTCTGCCATTCTCTTTTCAAAGTTTTTCGGAATTGTTCCTAGTGCTCCTACTATTATAGGTATTATTTTGATTTTCTTCATCATCCAAATTCTTCTTCTTCTTCTTCTTCTTCTTATTATTATTATTATTATTATTATTATTATTATTATTATTATTATAAAAAATATTAAAATAAATATATAAAGATTTATATGTTTATTAAAAAAACCGGACTTATATAATAATTTATTTACCGAATTCATCATCTAAATAAAGAAGAAACCAGGAAATCATGCCTACTTCGGATTGTTACCTTGTGCTGTAGATTATTCAAAAGACAGATTGGATCTCTTCATCTCACTGCTACCAAAGATTTTCACTTCGAAATTTATAACCCAATTTGGATATGAAGTTCGATATCCTTTTCATTTTGAACCAATATATAATTTCCCTTACTCTATGATATTTAAAAACTTTTAATTATGATTTTCTATGTTTATTGGTTTTAGCAAATTAGGTATAAACCATTTATAATATTTGCTAATATTTTCTCCTCTGAGGAGATGGGTAAACATGGAAAACTTATATGTTAAGGAGATATACTTATTGAAATGTATTCTTTGTCTTGAATTTAATAAAAATTTCTTAATTTGAAATTTAACCATTTCACATCATAAAATTTAAATTACTAAATTTTGATATATATATAAATGTTGGGACGATTAATCGGAATCAGAATTGGGAATTAAAAAAATCGGAACTTTTGGGGGTATCGAAATCGGTATTAGAATAGGAAAATGTTGTGCCTATTTTCCGATGCCCAAAACGATTCGTTTTTTTTTTATCTCTTTGTTTTTTATTAACTTAATTTTTAACGGTTAATGGTGAACGATGAAATGATAAGTATTTATTGACTTTAAACCAGTAAAACTAAAATGTATTCATCACACCCACAAGTGTATTTATACAGCTTGGAAAATATATATACATTTTAGATGGGGTTTTGCAGTAATCCGACCCCCTCCAACAAATTCAAGTCTATATCTAGAGACCTCTTCAGGCTATACAACTTATACGAAAGCAAACTTTGCATAAGCACTTTGCAAACTTTGCTTTCGTATAAGTTGTATCGCCTGAAGAGGTCTCTAGTTACTGGTAACTAGCTGGCCGAAACATGCTCATGACTGTGTAGCAACATATTACTGCTTATGTAAAAACAAATAAAGAGTATACCCTGCTCTACTTAGGTATTGATCACTCTTGTATTAACCTTGTTAAACTTCATTGGTTACTTAACCTCTGGAAAACAATAACCTCAGATCATATATATATATATATATATATATATATATATATATATATATATATATATATATATATATATATGATTACTTCATTTAATCACATAAATTAATATACGAAAGTATAATTTTATGCGTAAACGTTAAGTATTTACTTCAAGCCTGACGAATCCTAGCGTGGATGAAATGTGGAATATTCTGTGTAGCTTAATTGCCATATATATTTTTATAACTTACTATATATATGTGTGTGTGTGTGTGTGTGTGTCTCATATATAATATATATATCATCATATATATATATTTGATATATATATATACATATATATATATATATATGTCTCATATATATATAATATATATCTCATCATATATATATATATATATATATATATGTTTTGATAGTCAAAATATGTATATACTTTTAATGGAAACATTCAATCGCAATTTTTTTGAAACATTGCCATAATTATTTCAATTCAATACAAATGAAATGCATTTTCATAGCATATACATCATAAGCAAACAATTCCAATACCACAAGTATATCTAACATTCATATTATTTTATTGGTTGTATGATATGCTTTACACGTGTTTCGTTGAATGGTATAGATTGAGCAAACAACTCATCAGAGACCCATATAAATCCACAAGAAAAAAAATTCAGTTTCTTTTTTGTTTGAAAAGGACCAAAGGCGGAAAAATATAGAGTTCTTTTAAAATCATAAAAGAGTAAAAAATAAAGACCTTATTATAGGTTGCTTATAGATCATTCCAGAAAAGAAAACAATTAATACACAGACGCCACGAGGAAAAGGTTGCATTGGTTCTCTGCAATCTCCTCTGGAAATGAATAGAAATGTAACTAAAAACCATTTATTTGCATCGATTATTAACCCCAGCCCTAACCCTAACTCCAGTTGAAGTATTTATAATGAAGAATTGTGAATGGAAAGAAACAGAAAAAAAAATGCCATTATTATTTAGTTGCATACTTTTTCTTCTCTTTAATTGTCTCCTTTCAATTACAAGGCTGTTATTTAATCAAGTGACCAAGTCAAACTATGAAATCATTGTTGGGCGTCTCTGGGGGTTTTCTTGACGGGAGATTTTCACATGCTTTCATCTGCCAATCACAAACTAATTCGATGATCCCAATGAATAATTTATACCATAGTCTGAACTATAATAAAACCAAAAACGGAATTTGTTTGGACGACGTCACATCAAATAAACGAGAAAAATAAGGTTTTTCTTCCACATTGAATAAATATATATTTTTGATATTGTATCAGTGTGTCTTTTAATTAATTATCGCACAACAATTATGGGAAGGAGCCAGATATCATCAAAGAAACGCTGTGTAGTTCCCATTGATTTCCTTAGGGGCCATAGTAACACTTTTCTATACTTTAATAATAATAATAATAATAATAATAATTATAATGATGATGATGATGGTGATAACACTTTTCTATACTTTAATGATGATGATGATGATGATGATGATGATAACACTTTTCTATACTTTAATAATAATAATGATGATGATGATGGTGATGATGATGATGACACTTTTCTATACTTTAATAATAATAATAATAATAATGATGATGATGACGACACTTTTCTATACTTTAATAACAACAACAACAACAACAACAATAATAATAATAATGTTTGTAGTTTTTTGATAGCTGATTTTTACAGTGTCTGCTATAAATATCATCCTTTTTCAAATGTTTTTCTATTCTTTGGAATGGTAAACTTTGGGTTCTCTTGCTTTTGATTTATATTTTCTATGGGAAATCTTTTATTAATTCTATTTGTCAGACTCTCCATTTAACTAGACCTAGGCCTGAAAGTTATTGAACAGGAAATGCATATTAGAAAATCTTCAACTAAAATAGAATCGTAAAAGAATTTTGTTATTCTTTTGAGATCAGATCATGCTTTCGTCCTCATTTGCATAAATATTCTTTTAGCATAAATTTCCGCGATACACGATCTCTTCATCGTTGTATGCTTTTTTAGGTATAATTTTGAAAAATCTTTTAGGTATAATTTTGAAAAATCTTTTAGGTATAATTTTGAAAAATCTTTTAGGTATAATTTTGAAAAATCTTCTCACAAGTAATTACAGTAGAATCAAAAGCTGTACAAACGTCTTATGAAAGAAGAATATGTCAGTTGATCCCCTAAAGTGAAATAGAAAAAGTCGAAATACTTTTTATAAACCTGGAGCGAAAACATATGTAAAGTTAATGCACGAAGAGACGCTGATGATAAAAGAAAAACTCCTAAAGTTTACATGAATTACGAAATGCCTTCAATAAATTTCCAGACTTTTTGTACAAGCATTTAAAATTCTCATAGACTCTTGAAAATTTAGTATGTTATTGCTATGCATCTTATGAGATGACTGACCAATTTTTTATGATTTAAAGTTCAAATGAACAGCTACGGCAGGAATTGGAATACACCCTACTAAAGTCTGAATGTCACAGCTGATGTATTTCAAAACTGCAATCTGGACGTGAAGATAATTTAAAAGAAGGATATACAATAAAATTATGTTTTAAATTTGGGGAAAAAATGCCACAGAAACGTATGGAATGCTTCAGACTGCTTTTGGACCATCTAGCATGAATCGAGCATTAATTTTTGAGTGGCATAAGAAATTCAAAAAAGTCAGGAAGTCTGTCAGGAATGACGAGAGGTTTGGAAGGAGTAAGGAAATTAGAACACCAGAGTTGATTGGCCAAATAAAGAATTTCATGGATAAGGGCCGGCGTTTGTCTATAGAGACAATAAGTGCACAGTTTCGTGTCAGCGTGGGAACTGTATGCACAATTATTCACAAGGAACTGAAGGAGCGGAAAATTTGTGCAAAGTTTGTCCCAAGTGTGCTCAGAGAATATCACAGACTATTTGACCAAAATTGGCATCGAGGCAATTTCTTACCCTCCCTATAGTTCAGACGTTGCTCCCTGTATCTTTTGGTTATTCCCTAAGCTCAAGGAAAACTTTAGAGGCTATTGTTATGAGACAAGTGAGGAGATGAAAAAATGCTGTGACGAGGGTAATTGACATGCTCACACAAGAGGACTTCCATGGGGCCTTTTAGAAGTTCTTGAAACGGTACAAGTGCATTGCAGTCGGAGGAGATTACTTCAAAGGTGAATAGAGTTTCATGTGTGTACTATCTTTAAAAGTGTCCATACGAAAAACGTCAAGAAACTTGTTGAAGGCATCTTGTATGAATTTCTTACACATAAAAATTGTTGTGACCCTTAAAAAGGGCCACATATCAAGGCATGAACACCGGGTTTTGTTAGAAAGAATATATTGTACAAGGAAGTGAATGCAAAGAAAAGTTGCCGATAATTCTGACTATTAAGTCAAACAGTCTGTCATCTCACGTTAGGTCGCAATATTCCCTTCAATAGTATTAGCTCTTGGGTTTTATAATGGTTAAAAGAGTTATAGAATAATTTAGTCCCCACAACAAACACTACAGCATTTATAGAAATTACTGTAAATGTAATTTAAAAATGTAATTTATTAAAGTCATTAAAATGTTAATAATTCTATTATTTTGAAGTTTTTATTGTTTTTTTTAGGAGGGATCAAGAAATAAATATTATTTAGCAAAGACCAATAGCCGCTGCCAACGAGAAATCAATGGTAAAAACTGTTGCGATAATGCAAATTTATTTGCAAATGTTATCGAAAGAGGTGGAGAGTATCGGAAATCTCGGGAGACTTGTTGTCACTCAGCTTCCAGGGAACACCACAGGCTGTTTTCAAGGAGAGATCTTTGATGACCTGTGTGAAAGCTCCTTGTGAGCCAATAATAATAATAATAATAATAATAATAATAATAATAATAATAATAATAATAAAACACCAATAATAAGAACAATAATGATAAAAGCAACAACAAAAATACCAATAATAATAATAATAATAATAATAATAATAATAATAATCAGAACAACAACAAAAACAACAACAACAACAACAACAACAACAATAAAATAACAGCAATAATAATAATAATAATAATAATAATAATAATAATAATAATAATAACACTAATAATAATAATAATAATAATAATAATAATAATAATAAGGTACTCCTGCAGTATTTTACCCACCGATTTCACGATCTTAGCCGAACGTTGACGAACGCTTTCGGCGTTAACGCCGACGAAAGCCGAGAATTCGGAGCTACGGTGCAAGAACGCTAAAAGTATGTGAATAGCAACAACATTACAAGGAAAAGATATTACACACACACACACAACAAAATGGATAAAATTAATACAAAAAATTTGGATAAAATAAATCACAAACACTTACCGTAAGTTTTTTTAAAGTAAAATAAATTTATTTTGTTGAATATTTTTTTTTTTTTGGTTCATTTTGTTTTCCGATAGCTTTTTTTGGGGGTGGGGGGTAAGCAACAGTAATAAACACTTCAATGTTTTTTGTTTTGTTTGTTTGTTTTTAACAAAACGTTATTAAACATTAACAATAATTTTTTTTTGTTTGTTTTTTTTTTTCAGTAATGTTTGTAGGGGGGGGGACAACAATTACTGTTTATCTTTAGTTCCGACTGGAAGATTTTCTACTGACTGTAGAGAGGCAAAGTAGGGAGCAAAGGGTTTTCAGAGGATGTGGAAAGAAGCTCCTTCCCAAACCGGGTAGCCTTCCGCGATTTGATTTATTATGGAGACAAAAGGGTTGTGTCCAAATTTTTGTCTCCACATAAATTCGCATAAATATGTTTCCAACAGCTCCCGGTTTTTTTTTTTTTTTTTTTTTTTTTTTATCGCTAAATTAAATAGCTGAAATGAAAGGCTGTGTATTTTTACTTTGAACAATAAAATAACTGAAATGAAACGCTATGTGTGTAATTTCAATGAAAATTATTCGTCTGCTGCGCGTTCGTTTGAAGCGCCCTGATTGGCTGACGTACCGCTCGCCATGTTCCGGCGTTTTCCGACGGATGTCGATCAACGCTCGGCTAAGATCGTGAAATCGGTGGGTAAAATACTGCAGGAGTACCAATAATAATAATAATAAAATAACAACAACGACAATGCTAATAAGAATAATAACAACAGTGATAATAATAACAACAATAATAATAACAACAATAATAATAACAACAACAACAGCAACAAAAATAATGATGATGATGATGATGATGATGATGATGATGATGATGATGATGATGATGATAAGAACAATAATAATAATAATAATAATAATAATAATAAGAAGAAGAAGAAGAAGAAGAAGAAGAAGAAGAAGTATACATTTCCATTCCTACTCGTTTACCTTTCCTCCGAGATCAATACTAAATCTTTCTGATGGCTTTTCCCCGGCAATCATTCTAATCTGTGCAGGTGGCTTCCGCGTGTGTGCGCCTGCTTTGCTGTCCAACTAATTCAACGATTGCATTCACCAGATTACATTAAGGTCTTTATCTTCACTCACAGCTGCTCATACAGAAAAATTCATCGTTGGATCAATTTCACCGAAAGGAAAAATTTTAAACAAAAACTAAAAAAAAAAAATTAATTCTATCAGAATTGTCATTGCATTGGAAAATGTTTAGTTTAATTCTATTTTTATCTAACATGCTTAGAATACATCTGTATTGCACAATTTTTCATCTATATTACATATTTTTATATCTAGATTGCATATTATTGCATTTATATGGCATATTTTTTATATTCTATATTACATATTATTGCATTTATATTGCATGTTTTTATATCTAGATAACATGTTATTACATTGATATTACATATTTTCATATTCAGATTGTATATTATTGCATCAATATTGCATATTGATCCCAGAAGACTGTGAGCATAAAACAGAAACCACAATTAGTTCCAATCTGTAATTTGCCACATAACCCGTAGAGATATAAATCATTGCACATGCAAAATTTCAGCTACATCAGACAACTGGAAGTTGGTCAGGGGCATTACTTATTGCACGCCCCTCGTATGTTCATATTGAACTTTTTTTAGGGATTTCTGGACATATTAATCTATTATTTTTTTCCAGTGGGATGTGCCGGTTTTGATCTGAGTATGTGTGCCTTAGATAGGTTTCTAAGACATGTTGTTCTGCTTTTAGTACTCCTGATTTTGGTTGGTCAAATAGATTTTGGGTATATTTGTATGCTCCTTGAATAAACTATTCACGATCTTTCTTCTGTCCCAGTCGTTTTTTTTCCTGACGCATTCCACCTTTCATAAGAGCGCTATGTTTACCTTTAAGGTCTTTTCAAATCTTTAATAAACCCTCTTTTCATTAAGATTTGAAACGCGGAGTTGTCGTTTCAGATGTCTTTTCTTATTCATTAGATCTGCCATCTCCTGCTGTCGTCTGTTTTTCTTGACTGGCGGTTTTGTTGATTCCGCTTTATCACCATACAATGCGATGCAAATACGGTATATAACATGAATGCGCTCTTCTAACCGTTGATCATACTTCTTTCTATCCAGTTCTTTATGTAATGCATTGCTTATTGTATGATCAAGCATACACCATTCTTCCGAATTGCCTGCCGGTGGAAATTTGATTCTGGGGAGTTTCAACTCAACCACTGACCCAATGGCTTAGATATCCTCGGCACTGTGGGTTGCGTCATAGCCTTGGTGTTCCGATGCTTTTCTGAAATATCAAAACGCTGCATATGGGTCACTGTATGACTGGCACATCTCATTTTGCTTTGGTGAATCTTCATTCCTTTTAGGGAGTTGAATTTTCGTCCACAGACATATGGAAATTCCATATGTTCTTTAATCATAATCCATTGATATGTCTGAGTCGTATTCCAGACGTTTCTTTTTTATCCATTATCCTCCCTCCCTTTCGATTGATCTTTGGAGCATTTTTCTTTATCTATGCCAGAAAAATTCTGAGTTGCTGGCTCGATGGATTCATTTGGTCTTTCCCAACGTCCTCTGTCTTTCTAGGTGTCGCTGGGCTATTCCCAATCGCTATTCAGTCTATTCCTGAAAGTCAATATACTAGCCATGTCTATATAGAACAAAAATCCATATTATTACACCTATATCGCATATTTTTTATATCTTAGATTACATATTATTACACCTATATTGCATATCTTTATATCTTAGATTACATATTACTACACCTATATTACATATTTTTATATCTTTGATTACATATTATTACACCTATATTACATATTTTTATATCTTAAATTACATATTATTACACCTATATTACATATTTTTATATCTTAGATTACATATTATTACACCGTTATTGCATATTTTACTATCTTATGATTGCATGTTATTGCATCTATATTGCATGCTTTTATATCTAGATTGCATAACATTACATAAATATTCCATATTATTACACTCACATTTCATAATTTGATATTTAGATTGCATATCATTAAATCCATATTGCATATTTTCATATCGGATTTAATATTATTACAACTATATTGCATATTATTACATCAATTTTACATATTTTTTATGTCTTAGATTGCATATTATTGCATATTATTGCATATTTTCATATCTTAGATTGCATATTATTACACCTATATTGCATATGTGTATATCTTAGTTTGCATATTATTACACTTTCATATTTTTATATCTAGACTACATATTATTACATCTATATTGCATATTTATAATATATCTTAAATTGCATATTATTACACCTATGTTGCATATTTGTATATCTTGAATTATATATTTTTACATTTATATTACATATATCTAGATTACATATTATTGCATCCTTACTGCATATTGTAATCACTTAGATTGCATATTATTACATCAATGTTTACGTAAGCATATTTGTGCAAATATATTGTATGCTTTTTTTTGTTTATATTGCATATTCTGCATTAATGTGAAACACTTCTTACATCTGTATTTCATATATTTTACAATATTTCAAACTAGCAAACCTCATAGAATTTACATTGAATGAGCAATATATTTAGCTGATATTTTTTGGATACCACAAAAATGTAGTTTTTTTGGGACAGAAAAGAACAATAACACACAGCAAATATTTTTATAAAAATAGTGTCCATTGCATTTTAAATATAAAACTAACCCAAATGAGATAAATTAATAAGTACTAATAAATACTCAGAAAGTAATATTGTGCTACATAGTTCAATAAAAATAATAAAATCTTTAATTTATTATTTCAGTCAAGCACCTGTTAAAGACAATGAATCTTTTGCCCTGATTCTTTGCCGGTTCCCTTTCTTTAATCTTACATTTCACTAACTTCTTTCTGTGGTGAACAACTGCTGCCTGTTGAAATTACTAGGAGCTCCTTCCTCTCACTAGCACAACAATGATCATATATTATTATTATTATAATGAATGATATTCGAAAAGGAGGCAACATAAAAAATAAGTCACTCTCATATTCTTGTCCAGGTTGCCAGATTGGCTTCTTGAAAGCCAATTTTCACGAATTTAGCCGTTTTTGAAGCAGTTTGATCTTCAAAAATTGTATTTGGCGTTTTTTCAAAACGTAACGTACAGACTAACAAAGGAAGGAACAAACAGAATATTATCTCGATTGTTGCGTTTATGTTTCATAGTTTGTAATCTCTATTGCATGTTCGTCTTACTCCACCAAATATCTCTTCATTTTAAAACTATTAATGATTTTTGATTCTGATTTCTTTCTTTTTTACGGCATATCAACACTTTTATGACTATTTGTTTGCGAAACATGACACCATTGCATACATTTTTTTTATGGAAATCACTCCAGACAAGGCATGAAGCCACTTGATGCAGAGAGCTAAAAAAATTACTTCAAGGTCAAAACTTGTCAACGATAAGTGTTAGATAGAATAGATTTTGACCTAGAAAACAGCAATTCTTCCCTCTTTGTCAGAAACATTGCTTCTGGAATGAAAGAACTAAGGGACAAAATAAGGGAAACAACAATTAATTGAACAAAGGTTTCTATTTTATCCATAGGTCAGGTGAATTTTGAGTTTATACATTTTCTAACATAATATATCCAATGGAATCTAAAGTTGGTACAACCAATTCCATAGTCTATGATTGTATCTATTGTACTGATCGTGCACACCAAATGATGATTCTTAAAGATTAAAATAGCATTTTTTCAATATATTCTTTAATCTGAGTATTGTCGAAACGAAATCAAATTCATATTTTTTAATATCATTTATTAATTTTACATGTTTTCTTATTTGAAAAAAATCTCTCTAAACCAATGGTTCAAAACCTTTTTTACATGACGTCACACTATTGAGTTTTTCTCTTTTTTTAATTAGTTTTGCAGCACAAAAATCACAAAAAATAAATATTTTCTACTCATAAAAACATTTTTTGCAATAAAAAAAACAACAAAAAAACAAAGAAAATTATGCACAGAGAATTTTTATTCACATAAATCAACATATCCTGTATAAAATATCTAGTATCGTTTCGGTATTAAAATCAAATCTGAATTATTCAGCTCCGATTGTAACATTGTCCGGGAACTAACACGTTGTACCTCAGTCACAAAGCAGACAAAGAATAGAAAAAAACTTCAACTTTTTTTGTTTTACAACAACATTTATTTCCTCATTCTCTTGTTACCGCCGTGATGTCCCTTACATAATCGTCTTATCAAACGTGCTCTCGAATGTCATCCAGACCTCTAACATGATCTCAAACGTGATCGACATCTCTCATGCATCCTCTCGTACATGATCTTTCTTCTTTTTATAGTCTTTCTTTACCAGTGACACCATTTCATATGCCTTTGCATACACGCGTCCACGCTATATTAAATGATACCGATTCCCGATACTTTCACAACTACTGATTAATTGTCCAATCTCTAATATAAACCAAAAACAAAACAAATTACCAATTAAACGTTTACATTACATAAGATTAGTAAAATTAAATGTGTTTATTATGATTAGTAAAATTAAATGTGTTTATTATACAAAATGAAATTAAATGGCTTCTAGCCATTATCTCTTCACGGCACACAAGTGATCATTCCGCGGAACACTAATGTGCCACGGCACAGTGATTGGGAACCACTGTTCTAAGTAAATGAAGTTATTGTTTTTTTTTTGTTTTTGTATAATAATGAGTCATCACCTACCAAGTTCTTTAATTCAAATCAAGAACACGCCATCCTCCTGCATCATCCATTAGGTCCGTGAAGCGTATCAGAATCTGTCAGCATCAATTCGTTCGTTATATAGAACAGGGGTTGAAAAAAAAAAACGACATAAAATTAGTTACAAATAGCATCGTCCCCAATACAACAAAATATTTGACGTGGGTTCTGAAGAAAGCTTTGTTCAAGTTGAAACTAGTCGGGGAGAGGGGAGAAAGATCGCTGTAAAAATGACTTTTTGCGTGGATTCAGCTAAAATTGATTGGGGGGAGGGTAGGTATAGGATTAGAGTAAGAGTAACAAATGATTTCGAAAGAGGAGGGACACTGAAACACGTGTAAAACAAATATTAAAATAATTTAGAACTTTGAAAAAAAAATTTGGCATGAATGTCTTTCTGAAACCGTATGAAAACATTTTTAGCTCTGGTGTCTTTTTTGAAAAAAAAAAACCGAGATTTTTATGTGAAAGATTATTACAAAATTTTATATATTTATATATTTTATGTGAAAGATTATTACACAATTTTAGGTGAATTAAAATGAGGTAACCAAGTATAATTTATTTGCGAGATATATATCCTAGCAGGCCACCCGGCATTGCTCGGTCTTAAAATACGTGTAAATATGGTATTTGGATTAATGCCGATTTCGTATTTGTTATTATATTATATTGAACCCAATATATATTAATGATTTAAAAAGTTAACAAAAAAAAAAAAAATGACCCACCACCGAGAATCGAAACCCAAACGTTTAGCTTATGATTTACTTGTTCCTTTGACATTAATGCATGAGCAATGAAGACAGGTTTGCTGCAAGGCTTTAAATTAAAACATGAACCAATAGCTATTATGTTACACATGCATATTCGTAATGCCGTCATTTGACCTTACCCTGCCAAATCCCATTTTTTTTTAAATTTTCACACTTTTGCACAGATTTTCCCCGGATAAAACCCAATTTCGTATGGGGTTGAAGACCATATAAATCAAATGTTATGTCTGTAGATAAAAAACTGACAGAGAAGTTCCGTATGCAAAATTTTTTAAACAAATATATATATACGCATACATAAATATATATAGGAAAAGGTTTGTGTTTACTATAACCGTTTTATGCAAATATTACGCAAGTATAAATCATGTAGAATATCTGCATGCATATAATTACACATAATTGTTAACTAAAGATGATCATCCAATAAGAAAACCGAAAAACTAATAGGGAATTAATTAAAATGAATGTTTAAAAGAATATGCAAATTAGCCAGATGTTTTGCAGATGAATGCAATTCCATAATCCATATATAACAGAGTTGTATTTTCTTTTTAAATAAATAGAAAAAAGGGGTTTATAATATATCAATACACAAATAAATCCAATTTTATAGAACTATATATATATACACACACACACACACATATATATATATATATATATATATATATATATATATATATACCTTTTATTTGTGTTACATAAACATTACATAAAGTTACGGACTCAACTTTTATGTAAGTAACATCGCCTAAAGATACCTCTAGTTACTTGTAACTGGCTGACTGAAACTTGCTCATGAATGTGTAGCGACATATTAATGCTTATGAACCTCATTAATAATTCATTGTTTGGAAAATATTAACCTGAAATAATTTATATATATATATATATATATATATATATATATATATATATATATATATATACAATAGAACACCAGAATATGGCATTAATCTGTTCCAGAGTTGGTGAAATCCCATATGGTGGGGCCTAAGCAAACTTTTATACAGCACTTATTCAAAATTAGTAACAAAATACAGTACAATATATAATACACATGTATATAATCAAATAAAATTATAAATATCACTGTAAAACAGGGTAAATACCTTAACCAGGTCCGGAAAAACATCATATTCCACATTGTAACCTGAAAAACGTATCCCGGGTCCACCATATCCCGGGGTTCTACTATATATATACATACATACATACATACATACATATATATATCTTAGCTTTACCAGTCCAATCTTACATGGTGACTTGAGAATCTTCCAACGAGATGTCAGATGCTTTTTTCTTTGGTCCACTGATTATCATCTTTAAAGTGAGTTTTTCATATTTTTAACTTGTCGTTCTTCTCATTTTTTCTTAAACGACTTTCTTTTTTATTTTACTTAAGAATTCTGTGCACAGTTTTATAAGCATTTACTTGTCTCGTAAAAGCAGCCATATAAACTAAAGAAAATATTTTTCACTTTGGGTTGCAAAGTGCATATAAGATGGTAAAGAAAAAAATATCGGCATCCGCTGAAATAAAAATTAATAAAATAAACAAAACTTATCATTGTGAACTGTTTCTTTCCTTTAGTCATTAGTGTGCAACCACCCAGTATATATATTATCATTATTATTACTATTATTTGTACTAACTACGAGTTCTCGCACAGGTCCTCATTAGAGATTACTCACTGACAACAACTGGTGCTGTTTCCTAGAATCTAGGTGACAACAAGTCTCTCTAGATTTCCAGTACTCTCCACCTTTTTGATACTTTTTGTAAATGAATTTGCGTTAGATACTCCTTTTGTAACATGTACTCTGCCTATTGTTTTTTTTATAAACCAATGAGGTTTAGGGTAAAAACTACTCCCTTTATAATGTGTACTCTGCCTATTCCTTTTTTGTCAACTAATCGGGTTTAGGGTAAAAACTACTCCCTTTGTAATGTGTACTCTGCCTATTCCTTTTTTGTAACCAATCGAGTTTAGGGTAAAAACTACTCCCTTGGTAATGTGTACTCTGTCTATTCCTTTTTTTTTTTTGTCAACCAATCGGATTTAGGGTAAAAACTACTCCCTTTGGAGCATGTACTCTGCCTATTCTTTTTTTGTCAACTAATCGGGTTTAGGGTAAAAACTACCCCATTTGTGATGTGTACTTTACCGATTCCTTTTTTGTCAATCAATTACAAATTTCTATGTGCATACGTACAAACATAAAAACACTATAACTATTTAACATATATATATCTATATCTATATCTATATATATATATATATATATATATATATATATATATATATATATATATATATTAGTGCTTTTTAGCTGGTAAAAATAGCTGGTAAGAGGCCAAAATTGTAAAAAAAAATCTTGGACCTTGGCAGGCATAACTCGACAAAGTGTGTTATTTCTACACAACTTCAAATATATATTTATATCTTTAACAGCATTATGTTTTCAAGTTTGTGGATTTAGGTCAGTTGGAGAGCTATAAGTTTTGGTTTCGATTTTAGCTGATGACATCAAGTCATATGTTTTTAATTTTTGAAATCACCAATATATATTTATTTTTTTTACTTTTGAAATCAATAATATATGTTTATCTATATAATAATCAATATATATGTTTATCTATATAATAATCAATAGAAAATTGGCCCTGTCATAATAAATATGAACTCTGCATGAATTAAAATACATTAAAGGGTATTTTACAGCCGGGATTACAGCCAGCTTTTTACTATGATATTTCAAAGACTTATGCTTCTCATCAGAAGAGGAGAGAAGATGCTATGTAACATGTTAGGTATGTGATGTCTAGCAATAGCTACATTAGGAGCGAAATAATTGAGCGTGAGAGGAAAATGGTAATATATTGAAACTGTTGAGAAAGGAGGGAAACCTATACACATTAGTATATATTTTTATACTGTCGTTTTTTTTTCTTCAGATTCTATATAAGCTCCAATTTGTTGAGCTTTACATTATCCCGATAAGTCTACCCTTAAAGAATCGATCTTATTTTTATTCTTTGAACTCACACATAGTTTTTTGAAAAATTCGAACTTGGCTGGTGTAACTCGACTTAAAATGCTCCTCTACGTTCCTCCTCTATATATGCGCAAATATACATTTATATGTCAAATTTTGTTAATTTTTAAAGTTTTGATATTCGTCTGTCCTTAACTCAGATTGGAACAAATAATGCTTGAAAGCTAAATGTTTTGGTTTCGATTCTAGCTGATGGTAGTAAAGTCATATTTTTTTAAAGCTTTTTAAATTACTACTATATATTAGGCACAATATGATAATCAATCGAGAATTGACTCTATAATAGGAAATACTAACTTTGAATAAATTAAAATATTATATTTAAGCGTATTTTACGACCAAGTAACGCTTGGCGGCCTACTAGTAATACACAGACATTTTGATTGGCATATTTAATGGCAAAGTATAGAATTCATTAAACTCAATGCCTCCCTGTCTGCAAACGATGAAATAAAGCATTGCAAGTTGATTATAAAAACAAAATTAGAATTGATGATAGGAAAAAACAAATCCCTTTCTTTCTTTTTGGAAAAAGAAATGTTCATGAAAGATCTTGACCCATAATTAGTGTTGATTTGATGTTTTTGTAAAACAGCAAATGGAAAAAACAACAACAACCTTGGCATCTCTAACAGTAAAAGAAAAAATATTATTTGCCCTCGAGTTATTTATTGCCTGAAGACTAAAAACATTAAAACATCATTTCTGATGTTGTTTGTGCATTGCACTGCAAATAAAAAAAGGAATTAAATTTAGATTATTCTGTGTGTGTGTATATATATATATATATATATATATATATATATATATATATATATATATATATATATATATCAGTTTTGTCTGATTTATCTTTCATTCCATAGTTATCTCCCTTGTTTTCTACAATCTCAGTCAAATTATGATTTAAAAAAACAACAAAGCTTTCTTTAATTTCCTTAGTCTTATCCACTTTTCTTATACTGACCTTATAAATTTTCTTATAAATTTTCTTATAAATTTTCTTATCTTCTTTTCCATTTTTATTACACTCTTTTCTGGCAAATATTTTCTTTCGTTTGTATTTTCCAACATTTTTTTTTTTTTATCAATCTTTAATCAATAAAGATTTTCATTTTTTTAAGCCTTGTAGTTGATCAGCTAAGACATTTTGAAAGGTTACTGATGAGAAAAGAAAAGAAAAAAATTGCTAAGATCATTTTTTTTGTTGTTGTTAATAAATTTTACATGAAAAAAAAATCTTCGTTAAAAAAACATCTTTTCTTCTGTATTATTTTCTTTTTCGTAAGATTTGTATCAAGAAGAATGGGATGAGTATCAGGTACAATAAATTATTGGTTGAATCATAATAAAATAATTTTTTTTTTTTTAAGTCTCTCTTCTCAACGATTTTTCCTGCAAAGGTCAGTTTCAAATATGGCACACAATTTGTGACCCTGCTGACACAATAAGAAGATCAGTAAGTTTGCAGAATGTTTGCTTACATATCAACTACATCGATTAAAAAAAAATAACAATGATTACATTATTGCACTGGATATCCACACACAATTTGTTTATTTCTAAATTTTTGAGATGAGGATTGGTTATCCATATTATTTGCGTTCATCAGACTACTGTTCTCATTTTGAATGCCATTTTCACAACGTTTCAGTCGATGAATACTTGGAATAATCAATTATAAAAGTGATATTCTTCTGAAGGTTGAAGGTTCAATTCTAAAAATTCGAAAAATACAGTTGCGAATTAATAAGGATCTCTGTCCAGTCATGGCTGACGGAACAAGAGCATGCTACCCCCGCAAAGTAAGTAAACGTTTCCGTTTGCAATTCCGTCTAAATTCTTGAGTTTGACAGAAACATTTCCGGGTCTGACAGGATACACCTGAAGAAGGTCGGAGATTACATCGACCGAAATATTGTGAAAATGACACTCAAGATGAGAAGAGTAATCTGATGAATTAAAATAAAACAAACAATTAGTTTGGTTCGTTGAATGTTGGATTTTATGAGAGAACAGTCTTGCACCTCTTTTATATGACCTCATGAATATAAAAATCAAAATATATTGATATTAAACGTTATGACTAGAATCCTTATTCCACTCTAGATCAAAATCCATTACATAATTTGGATTCTAAAAAATGTCTACAATTTATTTAAGAGGTTTTAACAAGAAATTAAAATTCAGGGAACTTTGCTTAAATGACCATGGATGAAATTTAATTCAAATCTAAAACATTTAAACTTTCAATTTGGAGATTATACTTATGTTATATTTCAATTATGGTGGAATTATAAAATTGTCGCCCTAGAAAAGACGGCATGATTCCATTTCCGTTTGATGAAAACCAGTTTGTCTTTTTTATTGTTGCAGACCATCTTCTAGTTGGCCAGTTGTGTACAAATCTCAAGAGCGATAGGAACCTTCTATCATGTCTGAAAGTGACACAATGTTCAATGAACAAGATAAGAGATGCACCGCTATACAAGTCATGCTATCGATCCAAGTTATGAGAACAGGACCATTGCCAGCACCTTCAAAATGCACACCCGGATTGCCATGAATAAGAGGGACAGAAGGAGTGCTACAACTTTGTATCCTTCTCTCCTCGAGCCCCCCTCCCCTCATGACCTGAACCTGCTGGACTATTTAACTTGGTCATACATCGAAAATATCACTAGCATAACCTCCCACAGCACTAAACCAGCCTGATCACCAACATCCACCAAGTATTCGCCGAGCTTCTGCTGGCACTTTTGGAATAGGGATGCTCTCAGTTCCGGACCAATATCAAGGTGGTGATTGAGGCTGAAGGCGGCTACATTAAATAGATGTCAACTCAACTACATAATGAAGTTACCTAAATTGATTTTTTTCAATAAAAAATTTAAAATAAACCTGTAGTGTTGTTTTCTTTAGGGCGACAATTTTATCATTCCACCCTCTACCTTAAAGAAATTGAAATTTTGGGAATATTTATTAATTGATGCCTGTTATTAAAATTTCACATTACAATTGATGAGTTAAGGGCAAAATAGATTCATTGATTGATATAATAATTAAGTGATTGATTTTGCGCTACGAAACAGATACTGTCAAGAATTGTACGTCAACTGATTTAAAGGAATAAATTATAAGATGGTCAACATCATGAATTTTGGAATATAACTTTTTGTCATTTATTTTCTCTCTGTATATATATATATATATATATATATATATATATATATATATATATATATATATATATAGTTTAAATCATAATTATCCACTGACACATGTTTCGTCATCTACGACTTATCAGAGTAGCTGAATCTAGCGAGATTCAGCTACTCTGATAAGTCGTAGATGAAAAAGCACATGTCAGTGGATAATTATATTTTAAACAATATATATGCCGCTTCTTATTTAGGGGTACCAAATTCATAAAAGGAAAAATTATTCTCAACTCGCATTTAGGTAAAAATGCATTTTTGTATAAATAATTGCTTTTAATATAGTAAGTGCGATGAAAAACTCAACTTTATATATATATATATATATATATATATATATATATATATAAAGAGAGAGAAAATTAAAACTGTAAGTTGAAATTTACAATCAAAATTTATTTTAAAAAAATAAACAAACTGCACATAATATTTTAGCTTGCATGAAGATTCTCTCAAGGTAATCCGAAAGGTAAAAATAATTCTTTAGAGGGAATTAAGTCCAAAATGAAATCCAGCATGATCTTAATAGTCTGGTTGGAAAGTTTTCAAAGCAGCTGAAATAATGGAAATTGTTTTTCGGACAGTGCAGTAGTCCAAAGAAAAGTTGATTTCCAATCAAGTAGGATCCAGAAATAAAAAGGACAGAAAAACAGCATATCATCTTTCATCGCTGGCTTAATTAGAAAAGGTGATTTCAGACTAATTTAAAAAAAAAATTAAGATCAGGCTAATATATATATATATATATATATATATATATATATATATATATATATATATATATATGTTTTTACTATAATAATTAAATACCTACAGACACTAGTGTTTCATCCTTTCGGGAATCTTCAGTGCAGGGTGTCACGATTAACTCCAGTCGAACGATTCGAACTCGGCAACACGAGATATCTCTGGCTCGATTAGCAAAGACCGTATCCATTCGGCTACCATTAACCGCGTGAAATAACGTTGAATTTAAACATTTTAATTTTAAATGTTCTTTACGTCAGTCAAACAGTTATCTAATCGTTAAACGATGATATGTGCATAAGAGCTAAATTGACCGACTTTAATTCAACTGAATATATATATAATTAAATAATAATTAATATATATAATAATTATAATTAATTGATAATTATTCTTTATTATCTACAGACACTGGTGTTTTTTTCTTATACAATCATTAGTGAAGGGATGACACTTCCTGCTGGTCAGGAGATCCGATCTCAGCCACGAAGTCGTCTTGGACTCCATTTGCTAAGCCTTTACCTTCGGGCCACAAAACAATTGTCACGAGAATGAAGCGAATTAGACAATTCAGTTTGTTCGACCGGCGGAAGTCGTGAACGTTGCATAAACGCTAGTTGGCTTTGTGCTAGCCTATAAATTCCCAGTTTGTGCCCGTTTTTAAGAATCCTTAAAGGGGCTTAGTACTTATAATTAAATGATTGGCATTAAAGCTATTGTCATCTGATAAGGCAACTTTTCCCAAAAAAATTTTCCCACCTCTATCATAATTTTATTGTGTTACTAGGTGTACCCGGCGTTGCCCGGTATCAAACGTAACGTTACATTTCTTTAAAAAAAAAACTGTAGTAAAAAAAAAAAAAACGGAAAAAAAACAGACATGTGCATGCGAGTATTGTTTTTTCTAAACAATTCACTTTTTGAGATTAAAAAAAAATAAATACTCGAGCTGAGATCGAAACCTAAACCTAGAGACAGTGAGTCAAGTACGATAATCATTTGCGCAGTCATGAAACAATTGAAAACAAATAAAAATCAGATGCTCCCTCAAGTACCAATTTTTTAATTTTGACTTCTTCGTAACCCCTTTTTCCAGATAAAAACTGATTATAAAGTTTTCCATACGAATGAATACCCTATATACCAAATTTCAAATATGTAGATCAAAAATTCGTTGAGTATATAGGGTGAGAAGTGTCCTCACACACACACACACACACACACACACACACACACACACATATTCTCACTTTTATAGATATACTAGCAGGCTTTCAGGCGTTGTCCGGTCGTACAATATACAAATAATATATTTTAATTCATACAGAAACTGAGGCATGTGCATGTGAATATAGACAAAGTACAGATGGTTAAGGCTAGTGACCTCTATGTTTTGTTTACGATTCTAGCTAATGGTACCAAAGTCATTTTGAAATCATTGCTATGTATTGGATACAATATAATGATCAATAGAGAATTGGCTCTGTAATAATAAATCCGAATTCTGCTTGCATTAAAATATTATATTTATGCATATTTTACAATTGGGAAATACCACCCACCCTGCTAATATATATATAAATATACTAGCAGGATGACCCGACGTTTCTCGGAATTAAATGATGATCAACGAATATTTCACACTCTCATATATTAATTGCCATCGAAATTAACCATTTTTTAATCAAATCAGTTGATTGCCTGCTCTAATTGAGAACTCATTGTAATGCACTTGAAAGAAGCTTCACATGTTTCTCGCAGTGACTAAGTTCATAATATATTATAGTCTACATTGCACTGTAGAGAACCTACTCTTGATGTTATAAAAAGAAATTTTATATATAATGGCTTACATTAAAGTTTCAAATGCAAAAGTCAAGTATCATGCTTCAATTGTGCTCTAAAAAGAAACATTCATTTTGAACGCGCCCCAGTCATATCAAAGGGCATACTATTGATTTTATATATTGGGATTTTCGACGTGTAGTAATAAAACTTCACAAATGTGCTCAATTAAAAGTTCAGTAGAATTTCCTGGCTTTGCTATAAAAATGTTCCAAGTTCGGCAAGAAGCGTTCCTGAAAGACGACGGAGATGGGAAATGAGATTGATGGGAAGTTTCACAAGTCGAGATAGATGCAAGATTGTGAATGTAACTACATAAAATATATCAATGATTAAGGTCGTTTGACACAACTGAACTATTGGTTGGCTGTGATACGAACCGAAAAGCTGGGTGTGTTAAATTGTAATCCAGTTCGTTCCACAGAAGCGCTTTCATCAAACCACACTTGACAACCTCTTGAAAAGGAGGTAAACGCTTTAAAAAAAAAGATGTCTATATTAATTTTACTAGCCTGTTTACATGTTTATCCACTGTTCCATGTTCTAAACATTCCACGAAAGACATTCAATATCAAGAATTCTACTTTTAAGTTTAACTAACCTACCACATGGATTCGATAATTTATCTGATTTTATTTTATTTTTTTAATGGCTACCAAGACGCAGTTATTTTGCTAATTTGTCTTTGTTGATAGACACAAGGCTGCAGAAGAAGTGTACATGTCAATTGGAATGGCAAAAGAAGAACCTTACGACAACCGTAAAAGATTATAATTGAGAATTGGTGAATACTTCTTGGCTACATCATTTAATAGCATTAAATGATCCTGAAAAAAAAAAAAAAAAAAGGAAGTCAACTTGACAACCCTGTATTATTCTGTAAAGAGTTTCGCTGGTAAAAGTTGCAAGGGGTTGTAAGATGAATAAGTCCGGGCTCATGTGGCACCTGGGCTACTCAACGACAAGAGAAAATTGTCGTGTAGAAAATACGTAATCATTGTGCTAATTACAGTGTAGGTTTTTTTTTGTCTGATAGAAGCACAGCGGTGATGGGACCATCTCATTAAACTAGGGCGGTTTTCTTTCATCCCTTTCTCTCTCATTCGCCTGCCTTTCGTTTCTGGTGTTTCTAAATCGTAACCGTTACGCTAACCCTAACCCCATCATCAAATGCATATGTTTATCTGCATTGTCAATAATCCGTTTTCAACTACTCACCTCTCACAAACCTCTTTCAGTTTCTCTGCTCGATACATGCAGTGACAGTGGCACTAAATGGTCGTGTGAGTTTATTGTGTAGCCATTTATTTATTTATTTTGGGTAAATATTAGTATATAAAAATTCTTGGTAAAATTATTTATTACAAGAAATGGAAGTTCATGACAATTAAACGACTCCGACGTAAGCGTGACGCAGAAAATAAATAAATAAATAGAACACACGTTATCGTATTAATATGTAGATTATTTAATCTCGCTGATGAATTCGGTTAAAAGTAGAAAATGGAATCCCAAGGTTTGTGGCGCCTTCATGCTGATTAAGTCGACTTTCATATGAACTTATAATATGGCTTCTATGAAACTCTAAAACTTCTGATGCTGCTTTGTCTTGCAACATGTTTAAACCCTTATCCCTGAGTGGCTTCCGGGCCTTGATAAGTGGTGACCACCTTGTAAAAAAAAAAAAAAAAAAAAAAAATGGTGATTTATGATAGATATTAGTGATGGGACGATTCCAATATTTTTCTCTGATTCCGATACAATTATCGATTCAGGTCTAAATTCTGATTTTTTTCAAATTTCTAAATATAACTTTGGGAGAGGGGGCGGATGATTACTGTCGAAACCCATGTAATATGTGCATACACTTGTGGGAGGAGGTTGTTCTATAGACTTTAGTTTTATGGGTAGTTCAACACCAACAGATATTTACTATCTCATCATTAATACAAGCAATGGAAGATTAAATTTTAAATAAAAACAAATAAATAAAATTAATTAAAAGAATCATTTTTGAAATCGGAATGTAGTCAAAAAAATTTTCTGATGCCGAGACCTTTAAAAGTTTCGATTTTTTTCGTTCCCGATTCTGATTAATAGTCCCAACACTAATAGATGTATTTAGATCCGAAACACAAAAAAATTTAATTAGTATAAAATAATGAACTGTTATTACTTATAGCCGTCGACGAAGGAAACAAAAAAGAAAAAAAAAAGATTTTGAAATTCCCTCGCTTTTTTCTGTTTCTCGGACTGTACTAATAAAAATTTAAATGTAATGTGAACAAACATCTCGCTACCCAACTATCCACAGTTCCCCGTTAGACACGACCCTAAATTGTAACCTCTTACGTCCAAGTGGCAATACGCATTGTTTGTCGTGAAAAAGAATCAAATAAACACAAAAAATTTAAAATTTAACGGTTACAAAGACCAGAAGAGTGTGAAATTGTTTTTTTTAAATAAATATTGCTTGGAATTTTTTTTTTTTTTTTTTTTTTTGAAAGAAAATTCCGAATTTATTTTTAATAAATAGCAATATTTATTTAGGTGCTTGTGCACTTTTTCCACCGCGTCATATTTAAATATTTTTTTTCAGGTTACATTCAAGCTTCACGATATTTGGTACTCATGCAGAGAGTGATCCGTGCTGAAATAATGTTATTATTTAAAAAGCCATTCTTAACATGGGGAGAGTGTTTTGTACATATTCTGTACACTTACCTTACAAATGAATAAAAAAAAGACATATCATAAAACTTTAATTAAACGTGGAAATACGATTTAAAAAAAAAATAGCGCGGATCAGTAAGTGCACTAGCACCCGATATCTTTTTTCTATTATTATTAACTTGTTAGGTGGAAGCGCAGAATAGTTACAAAACACCCTCCCCATGTTAAGAATTGCTTTCAAAATAATAACGTAATTAATTCAGCACGGTGGCAAAATTGCACAAGTACCTTTATTTAAAATACTTTCACACTTGTCTGGTCATTGAAAGGTTAAATCAAAGGTTAAATCTTAAATTATTATCGAGTGTTTCAAACAGTGGATTTACCTTACAAAAAAACAAAAACAAATATGTTTGCGAATGAACCTATCTATTGAAACATGTGTAAGAAATAGATGCACACATTTTTTGATTAAATTAAACTTTATGAAATATCTGTTTGTTTTTTTCATCGTTGCCAAATGTGATTGAGCATATTTTAATTAATGTTATTGTAAAACTTTTGAAACATATTGAAATATTTCCAATGAATTTCATTGCTTTATCAAGTGATTAATTACTTTGGCTAGCAAAGTTATTTTCCAATTACAATGACAAAAAAGGAAAAAACATCTTTTGTAAAATAAAATCGAATTCGTATGAATCAATGTAATTAATGTTCTTGCATCTGGTTTCAAGTCCAAATTTTCAACAACAAAACATGGCTACTTTCCCAAAGTGGGTTCTACGGAGGCTTAGGGCACCGGAAGTGAGGCTGAGGGGCATCGGAAGTTCTTTCTTAAAGAAGACCAAATGCTTTATATGGAAAAATTAAATGACTGCAGACATTTAATCATTTATCTTTTCTACTGGAAATAGATATGATACATAACTACAGGTGCAAAGAGTTTCAGTATTGTTTATAAAAAAGTAAATAAAAAATAAATTAACAAAAAAAAAATGCAAATATTTTTGATTAATCAAAAACAAAAAAAATGGTTATAAACATTATCATTAGTTATTGTTAAAATTTGAAATTAATGTTTTTCATATTTATTTTAGAAAATATCTTGTGAGTGCTCCGTGAAAAACCTTTGCCTGGCTCAGGAGCCCCATAGTGTCCTGGAGTTTTGGAACCCCTTGTTATAATCGATACAGATCTGTTTCTTTATATTGTTGCTAAACAGGCCTTTTCCTGTTGCCTCCATTAACAACAAAATTAGACCTGGCGATGATCAAGGATTGGAAACCGTTCGAGAAAAATGGCTGACAAAAAATCACTCGGCAACCTAATACACAACTTAGCAACTGAAACGAGAAAAAATGCTCGGCAGATCGAGAAAATCAACAGCAAAATAAAGAAGAAAGAAAACTCTGTCGTATTTAATCAAACGTGCCTTGATAACGACTTGTTGCCAATATATATATATAAAATAAAAATTACAATTAAATTTACCAAAATGATCCAAATTAAACCGTCACTGGATTTTTTATCTTCCACCACTATCCATTCATGTGTAATCTCCTTTTTCTTCACCATATTCCCTCTGCTTCACTTTTTTTGTTTTCAAGTAAGATCTTTGACTTACTTGTTGTTTCATCAAATACTTCTGCATGCAAAATCCGATCCCGCATTTTGCTAATTCCTACTCTCTGATGAGAAGGAAAGTATTTCTTTGAAACTCCGCGGATTAAGGACTATCCATTTATCTAGTGTTTCCATTTCAGATTAAATATTTTTTTAACTCATTTCAAAGTGTTTTTTTAACATATTTTATTAACTGTTTGCTCATATATATATATATATATATATATATATATATATATATATATATATATATATATATATATACATATATATATATATATATACATACATATATATATATATATACATACATATATATATATATATATACATACATATATATATATATATATATACATACATATATATATATATACATACATATATATATATATATATATATACATACATATATATATATATACATACATATATATATATATATACATACATATATATATATATACATACATATATATATATACATACATATATATATACATACATATATATATATATATACATACATATATATATATATATACATACATATATATATACATATATATATACATACATATATATATACATACATATATATACATACATATATATATATATATACATATATATATATATACATATATATATATATATACATATATATATATATACATACATATATATATATATACATACATATATATATACACATATATATATATACATACATATATATATATATATATACATACATATATATATATATATATACATATATATATATATATACATACATATATATATATATATATATATATATATATATATATATATATATATATATATATATATATATATATATATATATATATATATATATATATATATATATATATATATATATATATATATATATATATATATATATATATATATATATATATATATATATATATATATATATATAAAAGTGATTGGACGATTCCAATATTTTTCTCGATTACAATACAATTACATATTCCAATTCCGATTCTTTGTAAATCTCTAAATATTTAATTATAAAGTTTTCTTTTTCCTGCAATGATCGTAAGAACATGTTAAATATGCAGATATTTTCTCAAATGTAAAAATAAACACTTGTGGGGGATGATCTGTAGACTTTAGATTTACTATTAGTTAAAATCAATAGATATTTATTATTTCATAATTACTGTCAGCAATTAAAGAATTTGCTTTGAAAAAAAAAAAATTAAATAGAAAAGGAAATTAAGAGAATCGTTATTGGCATCGGAAAATAGGTATTGTTTTTTCCGATTCCGATACACCTAAAGTTCCAATTTTTTCGATTACCGATTCCAATTAATCGTCCCAACACTAATATATATATATATATATATATATATATATATATATATATATATATATATATATATATCCTTCCCAGCATTGTATGTACTGCACCGGGACATAGAAAATTCCAGGTTTCTATCTGGTGGCGCGTTTAAAGAGCACTAAGCGAGATGCATGATCACTCTTCATTAAGACATGCATCTTGAAGAAGGAAAATACTGATATAAAAGTCGAGGTTTACTGTCTGCTCTGTCCGTGTCATTGAATTGCACCGACTGAGATCAGCAGTAGTTCGAAAACACAAATACACAAACCTTCACCACAATAAACAATTCATGTGTGTGGATTTCGGACTACTTAATTGTTGTGTTAACTTCACAGTCGAAATCGACGGGAAAATCTACACATACACACACACATGCATACATGTATATATATATATATATATATATATATATATATATATATATATATATATATATATATTAAAATATAATTATCCACTGGCACGTGTTTCGCCTTTAACGATTTATCAGAGTGGCTGAATCTAGCGAGATTTGAAATCGGGACCCCATGTTAAGAAGTGTAAACCTCTACCACTAGGTTATCTTGCATATATGATGATTGCAACGTCTTGTCAGACGAGTACCACTCCCTTAGACACTTAAAGTCCATGAGCCCAAAAATGACTTCTCTCGCCACCAGACTATTTTCATAGACAAATCCCTGAGGGAGTATCTTTACACAGATGATGTTACAGAGTCTTAGCTTTGTACGACAGCTATGTCTCTCTCTCGGTTCAAAATGTTGAGATCCAACAACAAGCAAGAGCAAGATAGCCAGCAACAAGTTAAACTGCAAACCAGCTTAATGCGGGTACTGGTCTCCCGTTTTATGGTTTTTTAATCAGAGATTTGCTTCTCCTAGAAAGGTTGCCTTCACCACGGCTTACAGGAGCCCTCTCCACCCCATCTTGCATATATATATATAAATATATACGATACGCTTAAACATGATATTTTAATTTATGCAGATTGCGTATGTATTATTATAGATTCAATCCTCTATTGATTATTACTGATTTCAAAACTTTAAATAAATCACTTGAGTGCCATCAGCTAAAATCGAAACCACAAAATTTAGTGCTCCAGCCACGTTCCCTACCATTTGAGCTAACCAGACAGATAGATGAGAAAGATTTAATATTAAACCAATTTTAGCTAAGATTAAATTTGCGCATGCGTAAAACTAATAGATATCGGCAAGTTGAAATGAACATTTGGATTTCAACTTGCTGACATATTTCTGTACACGTAATTCATCAACCCAAACAAAGATCCTTGGTGTATGATAGCTAGGGCTATGGCCACAGAATATTCTTATCATTGTTTTGACTCTCGAGCATATATTCGACACAGTTAATCAACCGAGAACCACATCATTCTATATAAAAAACATATCATATATCAACGGATACACACTCGAGAGTCAAAACAATGAAAAGAATATGCTGTTGTCATAGCCCTAATGATTACGATTTCCTGCTAATTTCAATATTATGTGATCAGTAGTTTTAAAAGTTTATCGGTTAAATATTTACACACAGACAGACGCACATACATATACTGTTTTATTTATATAGATTTATAGATACACAGACATCTGTTTCGTTGCAATTTTGTTTTAATGCGTTTTAATTATTAACTATAAAATATTATCAAAGGGACTAATATCTCTATCTTCACTCTAATATAAAAGACACTTTGTGTGTGTGTGGGGGGGGGCTGCGTGTGTAATTGTGTTTGTGAGTGTGTGTGTGAGTGTGTGTGTGTGAGTATTCCTCGTAATATATAATATTCAATAGAGGATTGATTCTATAATAATACATACGCAATCAGCATAAATTAAAATATCATGTTTAAGCGTATTGTACGACCGGGCAACGCTGGGCTACCAGAGTTTATAACATAAAGAAATTCTAATAAAATCCCACTCTAGATTATGAGGAGTACCATTTTATACGAAAAAAAATCCTTTTTTTTTTCTTTTTTTTTGTGTGTGTTAATTTCTGTACACTACTACGCATAAAAGAATGATCTTTCGATGAGATATAAAGAGTATATTGTCCTGGTTTGTCTTGTTACGATTAAAAATCGCTAAAACGAATAATAAATGCAAAAATAAATAAATAAAAAATAACGATAATAATTTAGTCGCTGACGACGACGACGACGACGACGACGACGACGACGACGACGACGACGACGCAATCGGTTGTTATCACTTTAGTCAATTGATTAGACAGAAGTCTAGTTGGAATCCGGTGCATTTGTGTGACTTTTAATCTCTTAAGCAAAGTTGGAAGGTTTCGCTTTCCGAGTCCGAAACATGATAGGCAAAGACCATTATCAATCTTTATTTAACATGGCCACATTTGGAATTGATACTTCTAAAAAAAGAACAAAGGCCGTCATTTGTGAAAGGCTAATGTGTTCAGTTTATGAGTAGCCATATTGTTATAGCTTTGTAGCTAATTTAGTTTATCTCCCCCACCCCTCTGTCTATCTGTCAATCTCTGTCTGTCTGTCTCTGTCTCTGTCTCTCTCTCTCTCTGTCTCTCTCTCTCTCTCTCTCTCTCTGTCTCTATATATATATATATATATATATATATATATATATATATATATATATATATAAGTCACTTTGTCCGTGTGCATGTTTGTGTGAGTTCCTTCCTTATAGATTCCGAAACGGCTGAGCCTATCTTCTGCAAACTTCACACAAAAGTAATTTATATGTCTGGCAGGGTTCTTAGATATGTTGTCGGTGTCAGTACAGATGACTGCCACAAGACAGAGCATATAATACACCGCAGTAATGCGTCCCCAGATACCAACCTGAAAAATTCTACGACTCGGCGTGGTACATACAGCGCCTAGCCTTCCAAATGGTCACCCATCTGGTACTGGCCAGGTTCATCGTTGCTTAACTTCGGTGATCTGGCGAGAACCGGTTTGTCAACGTATTGTGTCGTGTGTGTGTGTGTATATATATATATGTGTGTGTGTGTGTGTGTGTGAGAGAGAGAGAGGCTCGTAGGAGAGGACGCCAACAAAGTGCTCGATTATAAAGAAAATATCAAAATAATAGCGTTATATATATATATATATATATATATGTGTGTGCGTGTGTGTGTGTGTGTGTGTGTTACAGAAGATCAAAACAACATCAGTACCGTCAGTTTCAATTCCAAAGCAAAGGGGACCAATATCTGGTCGCGCATGCCAGACTCTCTTCAGCCTCTGATTATATCTGTCTTCCCGGAAATGGCGTCTTCATGTTTTTTCTAATCTTCTGTAATGCAAATATATATATTCACTTGAATATCATTGTTGTTGACGGTGGCCCTGTGATTTGTTCCTTGCTAGTGAAGACAGAACATCCGATAACCAGCGGCAATCATAATTTCCTGCACTGATGATTCCGGAAGGACGAAACACTAGTGTCTGTAGATATTAAAAATAATTATTCATAATTATAATTATTTCCACCCTTTTAACAAGTAAGATTCTTAGTTGAGCACTGTCTGTTGAAATGAAAATGTTGGTCATGCGTGCTAGATCGTGATATTTTAGTCGCTCGGTCACTGCAGACCGTTCCTGTATAAGGTTTATGCCTTTATAAATGTTTAATTACACTTGATTATCGTTGTGGTTGGCAGTGCCCCTGTGGTTTGTTTCTTGCTAATGGAAACAGTGATGGTTTCATTGCTGGGTTCGAATCTCACGACCGGCGGCAATCATAATTTCCTGCACTGATAATTCCGAAAGGATGAATCACTAGTGTCTGTACATATGAAAAATAATATATATATATATATATATATATATATATATATATATATATATTATTTTTAATACGTATATATATTTCACAGTTTTCATGTTTTTAAACCTCCGAAACAGCTACATGGTAAACAGCTGTTGATCCAGGTTTTCTATTTTAAGATTTAAGCTAAGGTTCCTTGTTCATTTTTCATTGTTATATAATTGAATCGCATTTTGTAATTGTGACTTTTGCCAGCTGTAAGGCGGCTTATGTGACTGCTAAGTTTGCAATATATTGAACTTAGTTAATATTTCTAAGAATTTGAATTGCATTTGCGTTTTTTCATAAAATACTCCAAGCTTGTTTAGACTAAATATATGTGTGTGTGTGTGTGTGTGTGTGTGTGTGTGTGTGTAAAATGAAAACAGCACTGGCCCTATACGAGTTTAACCAGCTTCCTCCAAAGGAGGAAGTTCCATGTGAGTATTAAATTCACACGCAGTTCCCAGTCGCATGCATATCCCCATTAGGGGAGATAACGACGTTAGATTTTTGCAATTCTTGCAGGGAGGTGTTGACGTCCTCCTACATACAGTGCCTGAAATTCACGGATTGGTCACCCATCTGAAACTGACAAGGCTTAAAGTTGCTTAACTTAGATGATCTAACGAGAACTGGTGTGTCAATGTAATTATGCTGTACAGTGTGTATATGTGTGTGATAATGAATCGGAATAAAAAGCTAACCTAATGCAAAAAGAAAACAGGAAAAATTGAAAATTGTTTAAATATTCATCAACGTTTCGTCTTTATTTCAAGATTTTCTTAGGATGACTGAAGGTAGACACACCTCTTATTTTCAACTATTCAATTCAATAAATTTAGCAAAAATACGATTATAAAAAGCGATTATATTTCAATTGCCATGTAAGAAAAGCGTGGTAGAAATTTACACTGACCCGTAGCATAGTGGATAAAGTATTTGGTAAAATTCAGTTGTAAAGTTACATTCTTCAGGAAGTTGAAGGTTCAATCTTAAAAATATAATTGTGAATTACTTAAAACTTCTCAAATGCACTTGTGATGTTAGGCTGTGTAAGGTGTTAATTTTGGTTAAAATCGTCTGTTCCTTATTTCATCGGATTATTTCGATTATCGATTATGGATACTTATCTGAGACATTCCGATACAAAACCTATGTAAGAACACTGCCAAACACATAAAGTACCTTCGTGTGAAATTTCATAAAACTTGGCCCAATCATGGCTTAGGGAATGAGAGCATGCTTACCCCATCGATGAAATAAAAGGTTCCGTTAATAATTCTGTGCAGATTCCCGAATTCGACAGAAAGATTCCCAAGTTCGACAGAAAGATTCCTGAATTCAACAGATTCTTGAATTCGACAGAAAGATTCCCAAGTTCGATAAAATACACTTGAAGAAGGTCGAAGATTACATCGACAAAAAGGTTCTGCGAATAACACCCAAGATGAAACCAGTACTCCAAATAATCGGAATAATCCGAAAACACACAGGATAAGAATCTCTACTATTATATAAAAAGAACTTTGTGTGTGTGTGTTTTTCCCCATGAACTCGAAAACGGCTGGGCCGATTTTTATGAAATTTCACACGAAAATACTTTATGTGTCTGGCAGTGTTCTTAGATTTTGTATTGGAATGTCTTCGATAAATATCAATAATCGAAATAATCCAATGAAAGGAGAAACAGGCGATTTTGACCAAAGTTAACACCTTATACAACCTAACATCACAAGTGTATTTGAGAAGTTTTATTATCACACAAGCCGAAACGGCCCCGCATATAAAATCAACAGTAAGTTCTTTGATATGACAGGGGCGCGTTCGAAATGAATGCATCTGTTTAAAGTACGATTTCACCATAATACTTGACTTTTTCAGTTTAAACTTTAATTCATCGCACAAGCAGTAAAGCCAGGCATATAAAATCAACAGCAGTTTCTTTTTTAATATGACGAGGGCGCGTTTAAAATGAATGTTTTCGTTTAGAGCACAATTAAACCATGATACTTGACTTTTTCATTTTAAACTTTAATTGAAGCCATTATATATAAAAATATTTTTTTTTGAAAATCAACAATAGGTTCTCTACAGTGCAACGTAGACCATTGTGGACTAAATTACCGCGAAGCTTCGTGCCGGTGCACCGCGATGGGCCCCCATCTAGAGCAGACAATTAATTTGATTGAAAAATGGATGATTTCACCGATTTCGATGACAAGAAAAATATGGGAGAGTGAAACATTCGTTGATCGTCATTCAATACAGGGCAACGTCGGGTTTGCCTGCTAGTTAATTATAACCTTAACATGAACACTCATTCACATTGTTAATACCTCAACATCTCTCTCTCTCTCTCTCTCTCTCTCTCTCTCTCTCTCTATCTATCTATCTCTCTCTCTCTCTCTTTCTCTTTCTGTATAATATCTCAATACATTTTCTTGGTACCCCCCTCTCTCTCTCTCAATATATTTTCTTGGTACTCCCCCCCCCTCTCTCTCTCTCTATCTCTCTCTCTTTAGAGGTCTGTCCGTATAATATCCCATCATATTTTCTTAGTACATCCCTCTCTCTCTCTCTCTCTCTCTCTCTCTCTCTCTCTCTCTCTCTCTCTCTCTCTGTCAGTATAAATATAAAACCAAACTCGGCAATTGTACAAGTCTGAGAAGCGAGTTAGACGTACTTTCAAATTTGTGGAAAAAAAAAAAAAAGAATAAAAATTCCAAAGAAAAACAGCAGAAAACAAAAACAAAAAAATAAAAATAAAAAAACAAACATTTACTACATTTTGTTTAGGATAACTGCATAATAATATATTCGTTACTTTAAGGCTTGTTAATTTTCATGGAAGTTTGCATTTCCAAATAAATAATTGTATACAACTGTTTGTTGAAAGAAAAAGAAAAAAAACCGAAGATAAATTTTCTTTCTAAAAAAACAAAAAAAGAAAAAGAAAAAGAAAAACATACAAAAGAAAAGCAAAAAAAAAAAAAATAATAACACAGGTCAAACGATTACATTTCTCCGTTTTCTAATGAGTAACCGTAGCCGTCGTCAAAATATATAATTATTTCAGTAAGTGATGTTTACGTAGAACGTGCCCCCCCCCGCTCTCTCTGCAATTAAATTATTCTATGCATTCAATGTGTGTTACGTTTACAATTGTTGACGTACAAACATTCCGAAGGATGGAAATGTACACAAAAAAAAAACGGTACTAAAATAAATAAATAAATAAATAAATAAAGCTATCGATTGTTTTGATATCTGCTCACAGCAATTAACCACGCAACATCTTTGGCATAGAAACTATTTAATTCTTTCTTAACCCCATTTGGCGTCGAAATCTACACCAGGTGTAACAACACTTAAGAAGGCTATTCCAAAAGTAAAGTCTTTTTTTTTTTTTTTAACTCAAAAAGTTAAAGAGCTAAGAAGATGGGAGTGGTACCATTAAACCGAGCGACCTTTTTTTTTTTTTGGCTCCAGAATGTATTTTTCTACATAGTCACCACCATTCTCAGTGCACGTTTGCAAACGATGTTCGATGTAAATACGAGGGTCGTTCCGAAAGTAAAGCCTCCTATTTTTTTTTTGTTAACTCAAAAAGCTGAAGAGCTACAAAGACTGGAGTGGTACCGTTAAAACGAGCGAACGTTTTTGTTCTGGAATTTTAATTTCTCTACATAGTCACCACCATTCTCAACGTATTTTTGGCAGGAATTCGATGACGCATCACTGCTTCTGACGTACGTCCATGACAGGAATTGCTTTCTTAGAATCTTACACCGTTAATATCTGCAACATAGAGTTGAAACTTTCAGGTCATGAATGCATAAGTTTAGTCATTATAGCCATTTGTAATCCCCTCTGATCCATTCGGATGGAATTTAAAAATAAGAGGATATTACTTTTGGAACGCTCCTTCTATAATTATGTGAGAGAAACAACGAGCAGACTTGCCTGTTCCTGCGTTTCCCCGGTCACTTCTTGTCATAGTTTCAGCTCTTGTGTCTTGTAAACACTTTATTAAATGTTATAAAAAACTTGGAAGCAATCCGGTTTTTGAAGTCGTGTATAGAATATCACAAGCGGATAGCTATATTATGTGTGTGTGTGTTTTTCCCCCCAAAACTATCACTATGCTACGGATGGTTTCTATGCTCTTTAAAACGACTTTTGTTTTTTTTTATTGTAATGAATAAGAACAGAACAAAAGTAGGAAGTAGAAGCCAGCCGTACCCTTATTTGAGAGAAGCCCTTCTACTGATTAATACAAAAATTAATCCGTAGGGGGGGGGGATTGTACCGAAACGTCATTTGAATTGAATAATATTTGACAGTTTTTCTCTATTAATTATTGATATCAGATAATTTCTGTTTTCATCTGTCTGTCTGGTAGTTTGTCCGTCTCCCACCTCTCTTTCTCATATGTGTGCGTTAAAATGTTAAAATAATGCCAACTATTAATTCAACACATTCACAAAAAAGGGAGTGCGCCAGCCTATTCAAAACAAAACAAAAGAAGAAGTAAAAGTCAGCCGAACCTTTGTTTGAGAGAAACCTAGCATTGGTTAATAGAAACATTAATTTGTGAGAGGGAATGACAGGGAACATTATTTATTAGCTAGCAAGACTAAACACCACCTAACACGAATTCCATGAATTCTACCCTGACGATTCCCTAGTGATGAAACACAGAAGCCTCTGTGTAGCCTAATTGTAATAACTATATTTTCATATCTTACTACTTAGCTCTGCCAATATATTGAGCAATGTTGAAGTAAATACTGAAAATCGATACATGAAATATATCCCCTTGTAATATTGTGTGGATACATGAAATAATAATAATAATAATAATAATAATAATAATAATAATAATAATAATATATATATATAT
Source organism: Euprymna scolopes (assembly GCF_053919585.1). Classification (NCBI taxonomy): domain Eukaryota; kingdom Metazoa; phylum Mollusca; class Cephalopoda; order Sepiida; family Sepiolidae; genus Euprymna; species Euprymna scolopes. The sequence continues at coordinate 13,952,195 of NC_136501.1, forward strand.
ATATATATATATATATATATATATATATATATATATAATTTTCAAGTCAGAAAATTCAAAATGGCGTCATAAAAGATAAAATAAAAACACTAATTGTAACTTCTCTTCCCATTTTCGAATTTTGCAATCATTCGCAAATGCATTTTATTTTCTTTTGATGGATTGATAGTCGCTATTTCCCCTGAGGAATTAAGGGCAGAATAGATTCATTGATTGATATAATAATGAAACGGTTGCTACGAAACAGTTGCTGTCAAGAATTTTAAATGTCAACGTAATTAAAGAAACAAATTGTAAGATGGTCAACATCATGAAATTTGGAATACAGACTTTTGTCGTTTGTTATATATATATATATATATATATATATATATATATATATATATATATATGTATATATATATATATATATCATATGTTAGCATATTTTACAATCGGACAACACCGGATGATCACCTATTAATGTGTATATATATATATATATATATATATATATATATATATATATATATATAAGGCTTTTGTGTGTGTATGTGTGTGTGTGAGAGAGAGAAAGAGAGAGAAAGAGAGTTCCTTATGGATTCTGAAATGGCTGGGTTGATTTCGATGAAATTTCACACAAATATACTTTATATGTCTGGAAGTGTTCTTAGATAGATTTTGTATCAGAATGCCATGATAAGTATCGAAAATCGATAATTGATGATTAAAAATCCAATTAAAGGAGTAACAGACCAATTTTAAACAAAGTTAACATCCTTATAAATCCTAACACCGCAAGTGCATTTGAGAAGATTTATCACCGCATAAACAGAAATGCCCGACATATAAAATCATCATTAGGTTCTTTTATAAGACAGAGGCGTATTTTAAATCAACGTTTCTGTTTAGGGCACAATTGAACCACGATACTTGACCATTTGCATTTTAAACTAATAATTTTATAAAATTAACTGCAGTTTCTCTACAATGCAATGTAAACTACAATGTTTTGTGGAGTAAGTCACTGTAAAGAGGCATATTAAGCTTCTTCGGGGTGCACTGCATAGGGTCCCGACTCAAGCAGACAATCTATTAATTTGATCAAAAAATTGGCGATTTCACCGATTTTGATGACAATAAAAGTATTGAAAGTGTAGAACATTTGTTGATCCTCATTCAATCCCGAGCAACGTCGAGTCTCTTTGCACGTATATATATATATATATATATATATATATATATATATATATATATATATATATATATATATATGATCGTGTCTCTGTGTCTGACGAACGATCTCTACCAAACTCCTCTTTCAATTTTTAGTCGACTTGAAACTTGATATATAGGGAATCTGAAGAGTGGCTGTTTGGGAATATTTTTGGATGACATAATGTTTGAAATTGTCCGAATGGTCATGAAACAATTGTAACAAAATGAAAATTCCCAAGATGATGTTCTCATTTTTTATTGTTTTTATTTTTAATGCCTTGATTTCAATTTTTAGTCTACAGACTCAAAATTTGATATACAGGATACTGAGATATGGGAAAATCTTTGTGGTCGGTTTTCGGACAGAAATTTGGCTGTTAAGGGGTCAAAGTTCAACGATTTGTCCTTTGAGAACTCTATAAAACTCCTTCAACAATTTGGGGTCTAAACACTTGAAATTTTAGATATAGGTTCCTTGGACAAGGATCTAACTTAAGAACTTGATTTGAGCCCAAAACAATAAATGTTAAGGGGTCATAATAACGGTCAAATTAAAAAAAAAAATTGACCTTTTCTTTTTTTTTTTTTTTTGCTCAACATACACCTCCAAACACCCGGGCAACGCCGGGAACCCATGCTAGTATATATATATATATATATATATATATATATATATATATATATATATATATATATATATATATATATATATATCCCATTCATTTAATGTCAAGCTTTCCTTGTTCCAGGGTCAGACGTTTTCTGATATTATGCAAGCTCCCTCTCCATTTCCAATGATGTTTCAGATTCGACTCTGTTCAGTCTTATTTAATCATCTGCGTCCAAATTTTCCTTCGCAGACTAAACACGCTTTTACTATGGTTTATCCAAGAAGATGAATGCTGTACATATATCCAGTATGTTTGTGACATTGAAAAAAAGAGAACAATATTTTCATACACTTGTATAGAACATTGCAGATGAAATTGATTACCCGGTATGATGCACAATGAATGATTCGATGGTCAACTAGAACTCCATATTAGAAGTAGACAATTGCTTGGTTAGTTTAACTAACATGATGTTGGAGAAATTTGAAGAATTAAATTAAATTCAATTGCTGCCAGGATTTTAGCTAAGTCAGACACCGTGTAATATTCTGAGAAAAAAAATGGGAACGTGCAATGAAGAAATAGAAGATTCTAAGACCTCTCCATCCCACACCATGTGGAAATAGTTCACAAGTAAATCCTTGTTAAAGAATCATAAATCCGTGTAGTTAAGTATATTTAATATTTTGTTTTATGAAAATTGTTTAAAGCACATGACATGTTATATTTTCTTTAAAAATCTAAATACACAGTTTAATCTCTAAAATGCAAAATCGACATCACAATCTAGTGGAAGTGATTTTTCTTCCTCACAGCTTCTCTCTCTATCATTATTTCTATGGAATGTGCTCGACTGAGCTCCAGTTATTGGTTCCTCCTTTGTAAGACATCTACAACAAAAATTCTACTTTTTATCACAACAAAAAAATCTTTTTCCCCCTCCATGTGCCTAATGTCAAGCAGAATTCCCATAGAAGTGCTTTGCAAGAGATTCTCCTTTGTGGGACATATTAGTGTATGATTACTTCCCTGCTAATTACAATTTAGTCGTCTTCAAATCCAATGTCAACAAGTTTTGTCACAAGCCACATGATACGCAAACAAATGCAATTGGTTAGTGCTAATACTCCCACAGTGTTCCTCATCTTTCAGGAGGCAATCATTCCCATCTCATTAATCCGAATCCTCGAGTTACTCTCGGCCTAAGATTTTTTAATAGATGCTATTCTACTAAGCCTACTGTTTTGTTACAAATTCTTGTTACAAATTTTTATTACAAATTCTTGTTAAAAATCGTTCGATAAGTAATCAGTGCATGCCATTGATCTCAGTTAGTACTCCCATAATATTCTTCATCTTTCAGTTGACACAAACTCTTTTCTCACAAAAGAGACGTTTATTGATCCATCTCATTGCTCATTATCCTCAAGTGGCTCTTGGCTTTAATAAGTAATGATCCAACTGCAAAACTAAATTAAAAATAAAATTTTTTTAAAAAACGTGTTCATATTATTAGCAACCACTCCCCTTTCTCAATCATTCCTATCTCATTAACCTTCCTCCTCGAGTGGTTCTCAGCCTAAGAAAGCAGCATTGTTTTCATTTTTTTTTAATCAAAAAAATACATTTTAACACATTGCTTTTGCTTGTTTTTTTTAGTCAACCACCTCAGTAAATATAACCTCCTCAGTGACATGCAATATAGCTTCTGCTCTAATAGATATGCAGCAGATGTGCTAACAGTTATATCTCATAGGATTAGTGAATCTCTCGATGGGAGCTTCCTTTCTAGGGCAATTGCCCTTGACATATCAAAGGCATTTGATAGGGTATGGCATAAAGGTCTACTCCACAAAATCTCCAGCTATGGTATAGCTGGAAATATCTTTTCAATTATTAAATCATTTCTCTCTGATAGGTTCATAAGAGTAGTGGTTGATGGGCAGAAATCAGAAGCTCAGTGTTAATGCTGGAGTCCTTTAGGGATTCATCCTGGGCCCAACCCTCTTCCTGATCTACATTAATGATCTTCCAAATCACATTCTAAGATCATTTGTGGACATTTATGCTGACGACACTACCATCTATGGCAACACTTCAAAGGCCATAAACGATCAAGTTCTCTCTGATTCTCTCTCCTCTGATCTTGATCATGCGATGCAATGGCGACAGAGGTGGCTGGTTACTTTTAATGCATCTAAAACCAAGCTTCTATCTTTCCATGATCCCCGTCTGTCATCAATTGAAATGAATGGCTCTTGTCTTGGTGAGGCTCCATGTTTTGACAAACTTCTACGTGTGACCATTACTCCTAATCTGAGATGGAACACGTACATCAAATCCGTTGCCAAGGCTGCTGGTAAAATGGTATGATCGTTCTACTGCTCCAGTAAATACCTCACTGCTGATGCAAGTCTCTACGTATATAAAAGCCAAGTACGTCCAAGGATGAAGTACTGTTTCCACATCTGGGCAGCAGCTGCCAGAGGTAGTTCATCCTGCCTTGACAGAGTGCAAAATAGACTTTGTAGCCTAGTGGGGGGATGCCCTTTTCTCTTACCTGCAACCTCTTTCTCACAGAAGAAACATTGCGAGCCTGTCTCTGCTTTATCATTATTTTCATAGCAAGTGCTCGTCTGAGCTCCAATCTATGGTTGTCCTCCCTGTCTAGACTTTCATGTAAAAACACTCATCTATCTGAAACCACTATCAATAATTTCTCCCACTCTTTATTTGTGCCTAAACCTAAACATAGATTCCATGAACAAAGTTACTTTCTTAGAACTGCGTGACTGTGGAACTCTGTTCCGTTTTCCTGCTTTCCAACTGTCTACAATATGGTTGTCTTCAAGTCCAACGTGAACAAATTCTTGATGAGCCATCCTCTTAAGTAATCCAATGTACCAAATTTCCACTACTAAATATGACTACATGTTCCCCTTAACCTATGTACACTCATTAACCCTTATCCTCAAGTGGCCTCCGGACCTTGATAATTAGTGACTCCTTTATAAAAAAAAAAATATTTTGATTGGATGTTTTTAATAAATGCTATTTTACAAGATCTTTTCGGGACTGTCGTGTGCAAATCATTTTGCCAGTCAGCCATCTTGTAAAAAAGCCTTCGATAGAATGCAACGTTAAGTCGGAGAAGGCCTAACATTAATACCTTAATTGTAGCCTATTGTCTCAGGTGACCAGTCCTCGTTCGGGGCCTGATCATCATTGAATGATTTGCCCTTTATGACCAAGCTCGAAGGATTAGCCTTTGGCTAGACATGGCTGCTGGATATCGGCTTAATCCACCTACCTACTTATCTATCTCTTTAGGTTTACTTCTCTGTATGTAGGATCATCACATAAGATAATATTACCAAGATGATTGGGAGAAAGGAAAAAAATGTCCTCATCAGAGTGGTGGTGGTGGTGCGTTGTTATTTGTTTTGCTCAAATAATCAAACAGATACTTCTCTTTAGTAAATCGTCTCACGGTCAAATCAACTTGTTATTGGGATCCATGTTTAGCGAGGAAGACATTAAGACTAATGGATTACACGAGGATCATTGATTTTTTTTGGATCCCCCCCCACCCCGATGTTAATCGGAAAAGACTTATGCTTTTGTCACTCTCCGATCTTCCATTATTGTTCACCGATATTCATTGGAAAGGAATTATATTCTTGTCGGCTTGGCCGTTAGTTCTTTATTCTGTTAGTTTTCTGGTTTTCCCAAAATTGGTTTATTAGATTTTCACAAAATTTTGCATGGAGTTATCTGACCATGACCGTACAAAATTGACTATTTTTTTTTTTCCTGATAATCAAATATTTTATTTAAATTTCTGCAATAAATTATGAGCTCAAATAGAATGTTCACAAGATTAATTGTTCAGGAGTTCCTATTTACTATGCCTCCCCACGGGACAGAGTTAGACACCAGGGTGGGTTTTTTAATGTGGAAGAACAGATACTACACTTTGATCTTGTCCCGAAGGCCAATTGTTCAGGAGTTAACAGAATTTTATCATTTTCTTTGTTTTTGTTTATTTTTTTTTTACATTTTCACTTTTTCACTACAAACAAGACAAACATTGCCACTCGATAGTAACGGACTACTATTTGAGCTGTAATATCAGGTTGACAAGAAATTTCTTGCGATTTTGAACTTTTAAATTAAGGTTCAAACAAAAATTCATTGATCAAAATAAGTACCGTCAGAATCAACACACTTTTGCCAACGTAAAACAAGTGTATTTATGCCAGTAACATAAAAATCTTGCGTTCTGGTGGCGAAGAAGTCGGTGAAGACGTTTTTGATATCGCTTAGGTTTTTGAAGCATTTCTCATGCAGAAAGTTGTTGAGATACTTGAAAAAGTGGTAGTCGGTAGGGGAGAGATTTGCAGAGAATGGTGGATGAGGCGGTGTTTCGTAGCCCAATTCATTCAAATTCTGCAGGGTCAATTTAACAATGTGCGGCCGGGCATTGTCATGGAAGAGAATTGGACCTTATCTGTTGACTAATGCTGGGTGTTGTTGTCGAAGTTTCTGATTCATTTCATTCATTTGTTGACAGTACTTTTTCACTGTAAGGGTTTCGTCTGCATTAAAAAATCTGAAATGAATGAGATCGCTTGCAGACCACCAAACAGTCAGCATGATCTTCTTTTGGTGCAACTCTAGCTTCAGAAAGTGTCATGAAGCTTCATCGGCGTCTAAGCATGAGCTGAGCATTGCGAGCTGTTATAAAAATCCCACTGTTCATTGCAAGCCTCATCCACCATTCTCTGCAAACCTCTCCCCTACCCACTACCACTTTTTCAAGAATCTGAACAACTTTCTGAGTGAGAAATTCTTCAAAAAACTAAGCGATATCAAAAATACCTTCAGCAACTTCATAACCACTAAAACTCAAGATTTTTACGTTACTGACATAAATACACTTGTTTATGTGGTGATAAAACTTCACAACCGGTCAAGAAACTGGTCGTTCTTGTTGTATAAAAAAAGGGAAGATGACACTTTATAACAGCGTTTCTTTTGGTTATTATTTCATGAGGCACCCATTTATCAAGTTTTTTTGTCTTTCTAATCTCTCTCAAGTGGTTGGAAATCGTCGTATACGTTACGTCTAATTCAGAACCAATTTCTCAAACATTTATGCATGGACTGGCTTCGACTAAGGTTCTTAATTGATCGTTGTCAACCTTCGATGGCCGACCACTATGCTCATCATCATTAAAACTCTCAACACCGCCACAAAATTTCTTAAACCACCATTGAGCTGTGCGTTCAGTATGGTTCTTGGGCCAAACACTTCATTGATATCGTAAGCTGCTTCAGCAGATTTTCGGCCTAGCTTGAATTGAAATAAGAAAATTGTGCGAATCTGCTTTTTTTTCCATCTGATATTTAAGACATAATTGTTTTAAAACGATTGTAATTTAAACGATTAGATAGAGTGAAAAACGCTCGTAAAAATGATATATAAAGTAAAGGTATTATAACGAAAACTTATTTGAACATACATCATCTGAAATCAAAATTAAAAATTCTGCAAAATTAAAAATTCTGCAAAATTAAAAATTAAAAATCAAAAATTAAAAATTCTGCAAAATTAAAAATTAATCCTTAGAAAATGAAAATATTTTTTAGACCAAAAAAATCATTTTTTTTTAGTCTCTTCTTCTTTTCATGTTAAGAAACGTGGGAAATTAATTAAAACAAATGAGATGCATAGTAAAAAAATCTATAAATCTGCAAATGGATCAAATAATACAACTGAAATGAAAATCACATCATCTTCATCTTTTCACACATCCCATACTTGAAAGTTTGTTTATTATAAAAGTGTAAAAGTATTTCGAAATCAGACACAGTCTGGAGGAATAACAAGATCTTTAGTCTCATGAATCATTATATATATATATATATATATATATATATATATATATATATATATATATATATGTGTGTGTGTGTGTGTGTGTGTGTGTGTGTGTGTGTGTGCACATATATATATAATTAATAGATTTTTGGATTTTACCGTTATTGTATATTTTACCCTTCACTTTTTTATTCACCATATTCCCTCTGCTTCACTTTTTGTTATCAAGTAAGATCTATGACTTACTTGTAGTTTCATTAAATACTTTTGCAAGCAAAATGCGATCCTGCATTTTGCTAATTCCTACCTTCTCATGAGAAGGAAAGCATTTCTTCAAATACCAATACAAAATATTTGAAAATGTTTCACGTGCAAAGTGTGACGCTTTTCTGTTTCAGAAAAACGGAAAAAGACGTTGGAAATTAAAAAAAGGAGGGGGGGCTGACGCTGTTAATTAAACATCGTGCAGGTTTCTATAACATAGTGCCATTAATAAGTAAACTTTTATTAAAAAAAACAATTTAACTGTAGACACAGGTTAACCCTCTCACACCATTCAAACATCCCCTATAATAATTAATACATATAATCTCAATCAATAAATTACATAACACTCATTTCATTTCTGTTACAAACATATATTTGAATTTCAACAGATATATTTTTCTCTCCAGTAAGAATATTAACTGCGTTCATATCTGTTAAAATTACATTAACGACTATATGACGTCACTAAAATTTCCCTCTCTTTAACAGCACAAGCCCCCCTCCTTTTTTAATTTCCAACGTCTTTTTCCGTTTTTCTGAAACAGAACAGCGTCACACTTTGCACGTGAAACATTTTCAAATATTTTGTATTGGTATTTTTTGTTTCTTAATGTCATTCATCCAGAGGAAGTCTCGAAATAAAGACGAAACGTTGATGAACACATAATACGGTTTGTTCCTTTTTATTTCTCTCTCTCTCTCTCTCTCTCTCTCTCTCTCTATATATATATATATATATATATATATATATATATATATATATATATATAAGAATTGCAATTAAGTTTACCAAGCTAATCCAAAATAGCAAACTTAAAGTATATTATAAATATAAAAGAGTTAATATTTATAAAGTAATCCTAACCAGATGTAAAAGCTCAATAAAACAAATAAAGAATAGAGCTTATAATAAAAGCAAAGACTTAATCAAACACGTTAAAATACTTTAAGAAGAGTTAAAAACATATTTAATTTTCAAAAAGGAAACACAAATTAAGTGGATTGTCCTTAATCCGGGGAGTTTCGAAAAAAATACTTTCCTTCCCATCAGAGGATAGGAATTAGAAAAATAGGGAATCGGGTTTTGCTTGCAAAGTATTTAGTGAAACTACAAGTAAGCCATAGAGCTTGCTTGGTAAAAGTTAAAAAATAGTGAAGCAGAGGGAATGGTGAAAAAAGAAAAATGATTTCATGTGAACATACATACATATATATATATATATATATATATATATATATATACATATATATATATATATATATATATATATATATATATACATATATATATATATATATATATATATATATATATTTCTGTAGAAATATATTTTCTTATAATATATATCAATCCTAATTTAAGAAGCTCAATGTAATTACAGAGCAATATAGAGAATAAATGACAAAAGGTTATATTCCAAAATTCATGATGTTGACCATCTTATAATTTATTCCTTTAATTCAGTTGACATATACAATTCTTGACAGTATCTGTTTTGTAGCGGCACAATCACGTTGAATTTTTTCAATATGGCGTAATGGAAAAATAAAAAGTATTTGCAGCTTCTCTTCCAATTTTCGGATTTTTACCATGTCAAATCACACTTCAATTCCTTTTGACGGATTGATTGTTGCTATTTCTTCTGATGAGTTAAGGGTATAATAAATTCACTGATTGATATAATAATTAAGTGATTGATTTTGTGCTACGAAACAGATGCTGTCAAGAATTGTATAAGTCAACTGAATTAAAGGAATAAATTATAAGATGGTCAATATCATGAAATTTGGAATATAACTTTTTGTCATTTATTCTCTCTCTCTCTATATATATATATACATATATATATATATATATACATATATATATATATATATATATATATATATATAGTTATATATATATATATATACATATATATATATATATATATATATATATATATAGTTATATATATATATATATATATATATATAACTACTTAATTTACTCACATAAAATTAATATTCGAAAGTATAAATTTATGCGTAAACTTTAAGTATTTACTTAAAAAGTGCTCAATACGTAGGTAGAGCTAGTTAGTAAGTTATAAAATATATATGGCGATTAAGCTACACTGAATATTCCACGTTTCATCCACTCTAGGACTCTTCAGGCTTATGCGCATAAACCTGAAGAGTCCTAGAATGGATAAAACGCGGAATATTCAGTGTAGCTTAATCGCCATATTTATTTTATAACTTACTACATATATATATATATATATATATATATATATATATATATATATATATATGTATGTATATATATATATATATATATAGAGAGAGAGAGAGAGAGCGCTGATGAGCACAAATGCAACCATATTTAGCCATCAATTAGTCATAAAGCAATAATTTTAAGTCAACCAAACTTTTTGTTTTTAATGGGTTAAAAAAAATCTAGTTCAATATATGTTATGAGATGATAAATTATGATAGTTGTAAATTTAAGAATTGTATCAATTCTACTTTTTTTTTGTAATTTATATCATAACGGTTAAACAAGTACAATTTTATTCGTTTGTCAAATGTATTTTTTTGTGAACTTAAAAATGTAATTCTTTTCAGTGTGAACTACAAAAGCCTGAATATTTTTAAAAATATTCTATCAATACAAATTGTATTCATAAAAAGTGATTACAATAATATTGATTTTTATCTTAAATATTTGAACTAATAAAAAGAAAAAAAAAGAACAAAATGTATTTTGATATAATTTTTAATTATTCTTTATTAGGGTAATCTATTTCTTACATAAAATGTCCAAAATTTATGAAAAAAACAAAAAAAAACAAACCAACTTTTCTTTGCACTATTATTACTTTGCACAATCTTAACTTTGACTTTTAATTTTTTTTTTTTTTTTTGCATATGGGTCTCTTATTGATTGTCTGTGTATTTATTTGCCTCCCCATAAGTAAAACACGGTTTTTAATGCGAGTAACATCTAGCTCCCCCCAAAAGGGCATTATTGATGAAATAAAAAGTTAAAATTTCCCCAAGCCAGAAAAAATTCTTTAACTGGGTTGAGACCAGTTTGATTTAATGAATGAAAAAAAAAATGTTTAAAAAAAAAAGTTTTTATTTTATATATAAAGTAAAAGTAACAGTTCTTGTCTGTTTGTATGTTCCCGAAGTTTCTTAAGCTTTTAGAGATAGATCCTCATAACCATATATATTCTGAAACAAAGTGGGTAAGTATATTTAATTTTGATCAAAGCGAGTACAATATTATTTGTGGGGTCCGCGTTTGATATCCATAAACAGGAAATGCTTTATTTTATTTTATATTGATAATTTGTAAGATTATAGAAATAAAAAAATAAACGAATAATAGAAATCTAATCTTAGAGCACATATTTCAAGGGGTCTTAGTGGATACCTGGGAAATGCTGGTTGTGCCTTGATGGAATAAAGTTTTTAAATTCACCGAAATTTACTTCAATTAATATCACTTTATATCCCAATGGATCAACCTACGAATAGTATAAAGAAAACACACACACACACACACACACACACACACACACACACACACACACACACACACACACACACACACACACACACACACACACACACACACAAACACACACACACACACACATTACTGCTAGTTTAAAATCAACAACTATTTATTATTTTAACATTACTACAAGCAGTGGAAATTTTGTTTAAACAAAATCGAATCAAATAAAAAGTACAATTAAGAGAATCGTTTTTTGCATCGGAAAATAAGCACACATTTTTCCAATTCCGATACCGATTTCAATACCCCAAAATGTTCCCATTTTTCCGAATCTCGATTCCGATCAATCGTATCAACATTATCATATATATATATATATATATATATATATATATATATATATATATATATATATATGGTAAGTAGCTGATGATCCCCGTTTTCTAGTTACAAAATTTTAGTTAAGCTTTTCTGTTTTCCTCCTTATATAATTAAATTCTGTTTTAAAAATTGAAGACTTTTGCAAAATCGGATCATGCAAGTGCAAATCTATTTCTATTTAACAATTTTAGTTAAGGCCTTTTTTTCATTCTAATATAAATGAATTCTCTTTGGTCATTATAAACATTTTAAAAGTCGGATTATGTAGGTGCTTAGTCTGCGATAGGTTAAAATTAATGTTTTTCTCCAGGAATTTAAACTGCATTCTTTATTTTTATTTTTGCATTTTTGTTATTCAAAGCTTCTTTAGGCTATATATATATATATATATATATATATATATATATATATATATATATATATATATATATATATATATTTATATATATATAGTAATGGGGCGATTCCAATATGTTTCCTGATTCTGTACTGAGATCCTGATTCATATTCTGATTCTTTATAAAACTTTAAACATTTAACTATAAAATTGTTACT
>NC_136501.1:13972100-14014600 GCF_053919585.1 Euprymna scolopes
AAAAAAAAAAACAAATAAAAAAAAAATGATAATTAGGACTTTATTACAAGGCAATGAAATATATTCAAGACCATCAAGCAATTTTATTCATAATTTCACAGAAAACTAAGCGAGATAGATGAGATATTCGGGAATTTTTACTATAAACAACAACACAAAAACGTGGTAAAAAAATATAACAAATAAATGTTACCAAAGGCAAGATAAGTTACTCTTTTACTGACTCGGATGTTTTTTTTTTGTGTGTGTGTGGTTTAACTTATTTTTAAAGCGTTTATTTATTTGGAAACACAAGTAGTGTCGAATGCATAAGTTAAAACATGAACAAAATGGCTGACATGAGACGGTCATCTAGGAAATCGCTTAAACATCGAAAATTAAACAAAATGCACGACTTGATTTACACTGCCTTTATTTTTTAATGTAACAATTACATTTATGAGTTTCTCTCAGTGTTTTGTTTAATTTTCGATTTTTGAGCGATTATTAAGACTCCCCAAATGACCGACTTATGTCAACCTTTTTTTTTTTGTTTGTTTTTGTTCTAAATTAATCATTCGAACCTGTTGTGTTTCGAAATAATTACACGCTTTAAAATAAGTTAAACCACAAAAAAATTATTCAAGTAGGTAGAAGAGTAATTGATTTTGCTTTTGGTGACATTTAATTGTTATAAATTTGCTTTTCTTTTTTCTTTTTTTTTTTTTTACCACTTTTTCGTTTAATTGCCTATAACTAAAAAAAAAAATGCCCAGATATTCTAAGAGTCCCTATATTATAATTGAGCAGAATTTCTCCTGCTTGGGGTTTTGCAATAGTAGTCTTTAATTGAAAGCCCAAATTGACCAAGTTTGTAAGGTCGCCTTATTAAAAGCTAACAAAACCCGCGTTCATACGATTACCATAATGGTTTGCTTTGGGGGATAGGGAGTAGAGGAGACAGATAATAGCGAGTGAGTCCATTTGATGGAGATAGTGATAATGTTAAAGGTTAAGGGGTGGAGAGCCTAATAGGGATGGGGATACAAAATCTCCATAATTCAATTGTGGGCCACTTCTCGTGTTTCTCGACCCTATGTAACTTACACATTTTTCTATTAATCGATTGAAATAATGATGTAAATAAATGCAATCGCGTAAAATACCCAAAACAGGTATATTTTTAAAATCCTATCTAAAAAAATATTGGCAGTCTTGCAGTTAAGCCTGGCAAACTCGAAAGTAAGTTCGACAACTCTAGTAGTGTTACATCAGTATTTACACCGTCAAATCACGATATTACGAATTATTAAAGTTTTAAAACATAAAATAAAAAAATATTTAATTAATATTTAATAAAAAATATTTAATTAATATTTGATAAAAAAGATTTAATTAATATTTAATAAAAATATTTATATTAATATTTAATAAACAAGATCTAATTAATATTTAATAAAAAATATTTAATTAATAGTTAATAAAAAATATTTTAAAAATTATTTAAATATTTTTATTTTTATTCTCAGAAGCGCCAAAAACAGTCTGTCGATACAGGGCTAAAATGTTGGTTGCCATTAAAATGTAATGTAAAATTTGCGTTACGAGTTATGCCCCCTGTGCATTTGAATTTCTTCCGTCTATAAAACATCTAAAAAAATTAAAATTTTACCCAATTTTCCGTAAAAAATACTATAACTATAAATAACCATCTACTTGACGAATTTTCGTCATTTTTTAATATATTACTGTTTTCGACATCACAATTAATTACTGTACACATAGATTCGAAAAAGTTGTCAAAAAAACAAATATATAACAAATAAATGTTATCAAAGGCAAGATAAGTTACTTTTCTACCAAACTGGATATATTTTTCGTGTTTTTATTCAATTTAACATGTTTATTCAGCTCGAAAAACATACAGTGTTTACCGATGTATTGGAACATTCAAGATGGCGTCTGATTCTCTCTTTAACACGGTAAGTTTGGGAAAAGATGTTATAAATAAAAAACCGGATAAAATACTGTTAAAAACTCGCTCAATATATGTTACCGTGACATAAGTTGACATATATTCGGCGGGTTTTAATAGTATTTTGTATAGTTTTTTATTTCATTTATAACACCTTTTTCCAAACTTACGGTGTTAAAGAGGGTGTGAGACGCCATCTTGAATTTTCGAATACATCGGTAAACACTGTATGTTTTTCGAGCTGAATAAATATGTTACATTGAATAAAAACACAAAAAATATATCCAGTTTGGCAGAAAAGTAACTTATCTTGCCTTTAATAACATTTATTTGTTATATATTTGTTTTTTGACAACTTTTTCGAATCTATGTGTACAGTAATACAAACTCAGCATCAAAATTATTTACGGAATTTAATCTACCCGAAATCATATCAATTTCTTTGTAAACAAGTCAGTCATTTTAATCTTTTGTTAATAGTAGAAAAAATGAATTAATTTCTTCGTGACCCTCCGAAATTTTAAAGGAATTTGGAAGCGTTGCTTGCAATCCGTTGCAATTGTCGAATGAAAAGTCATTTCTGCTTTCAAACTATCATGCATTAAAATAAATTGAAAGTTATTTTAATTTTATGAATAGAGATTAAAACATTACCTTCCGTTTAAGAAAATGAAAAATCTAGTTTATTTTCTTTTTAAATGGTTCAGTAAATAATTTAATAACCAAACGATATAATTAAATAATTAAATAATGAAAATTAACATTCCAAATCTTATTAAAAAATGATTTAGTTAAAAAAAAAAAAACAACAACAACAACAACAATAACAATATGGTTCAATTTAAAAATTAAAGAATAATAATGAAAATGAAAACAAAATGAAAGTAAAAGAAAAAAAAGATTTCCTGGTTAGGGTTAGGGTTGGTAGCTAATTATTTATGAAGAAGGAGGGGGATTAAACGATTATAGCGGTGAGTTACAAGAAAGGAGACAGGAAAGAAAAAAAAATGTCTTCCTATAGTGTGTGTGTGTGTGTGTGTGTGTGTGTGTGTGTGTGTGTGTGTGTGTGTGTGTGTGTGTGTGTGTGTGTGTGTGTGATGGAAGGCTGAGAGGCAGGGCGGAAGGTCGTGTTGGTTGTGTTGTCTGAGTGAGCGGAAGAAAGGGTGGAGGCTGGGAAAGCAGGAAGAGCATCGGCGCGAATCTGATCCTTGTAGCTGACTGCTGCATCTTTAGCTGTGCATTTATGGAAGAAGATGATGAAGAAGAAGAAAATTATGATGAAGAAGAAGAAGGAAGGTCTCTCGCTTTTGCCACCACTGTCGCAAGTGCCGCCTATACAAAGAATACAAACACCCCTTCCACCCTAAAAAAGGAGAAGGAAATATCGAAAAAAAAAAAAAAAAGAACAAAAAGACGAGAGCTATTAATATCATTTACTTTAAAGTTTACAGACTTGTCGTTGGATGAAATAAAGCTTGTTGTTTTACTCTAGGGGCCACCGATCAAGTTTGTAGAATTGTGATACGTCATCACTTTATGCTATAATGATCAACCTGTCAACATTTCATTTCAATGGTTTTTATTTATTTATTTATTTTATTTTTTTATTTTTTTGCTATCTCCAACCTCCTCATCGATAATAAGTTGAAAAAAAAAAGAAGAAAAGAAGTAAACTTAATAATTCAATTGTCCGATTTAGAAAATTTATTCACCTCCGACAGACTATAGCATACTAGCAGGGAAACCTGACGTTGTCCGGGATTGAATGAGTATCAACAAATTTTTCACCCTCCCATACTTTTATTGTCATCGAAATTGGTGAAGTCGCCAATTTTTTAATCAAATCGATTGATTTTCTGTAGTTAGAGTTCTCCCACAGTGTACCGTGAAGGAGCTTCATACTTCCTTGCAATGACTTAGTCGGCAATACATTATAATCGACATTGCACTGTAGAGAATCTACTGTTAATTTTATAAAATTATCCGTAAATAATTGCTTCACTTAAAGTTTAAAATGCAAAAGTCAAGTATCATGGGTCAATTGTGCTCTAAGAAGAAATATTTTTTAAAACAGTCCCTTGTCTTATAAAAGAATGTACAGTTGATTTTAAAGGCTGGGCCTTTCTGCTTGTGTGGTGATAAAATTTCTTACATGTATTTGTGATGTTAGGTTGTATAAGAGTGTTAACTTTGGTCAAAGTCGGACTTCCTTCTTTAGTTGAATTTTTTTCGATACTTATCGGATGCATTCCGATAGAAAACCTATGTAAGAACACTTCCAGACAGATCAAGTACCTTCATGTGAAAATATTTTTTTAAAATCGATCCAGCCGTTTGCGAGTTCATAAAAGACGGACACACACACACACACACACACACACACACACGCGCGCGCGCGCGCGCGCTCAAACACACACATGCACATACGTTCAAACACACGCACACACAAGCACACATCCGCACACCACAAGCACACACACACGCACACACAAACACACACTCACAAACACACAAGCACACACACACACACACACAATTACACAAACACACACACACACACACACTCACATAAAGTTCCCTTTTCTATAATAGTAAAGATATAGATATTCAGGAGAAAAGACTAACAAATTTATAAACAGAATATTGCTTTAGCGATTCCCCATGGAAATAACACGGTGATTTCTACACCAAGCCGCGTCATTTATTATTAATTCTAATGATAATCATTTTGAAATAATAAATGCCTATCAGGATCAATACTGTTGAGTTAAAAAAAAATACTCTTTATTTTTCTGAAAAAAAAGTCAGGAACCCATTATGTCTACTTTTGTTTTCTTACAAGGGAGTCACCACTAATCAAGGCCGAATATCCACTCGAGGATAGAGGTTAATGACTGTAAGGTGGTAGTTTAGTAATAGTTAATTGTGTAGATTGGGTAGAATTTGGATTATTTAAGTGGACGGCTCAACAAGAACTTGTTTAAATTGGACTTGAAGGCTACCATATTGTAGTCGGCCAGGAAGCAGGCCAGTGAAACAGTGTTCCACAGACGAGCAGTTCTAGTAAAAAGCTTTGTTTTGGAATGTGTGTTTAGATTTAGGCACAGATAGAGAGTGAAGGAAATTATTGATAGTGGTTGTAGCTAGTTGAGTGTTTTTTGTCTCTTCTATATGGATTTCTCAAAGTCAGCATTCATTTCACAGACTTATCCGATATAAGTCGAATACCAATAGACAAAAATATAGAGAAGCTAGAAATAATTGTAAGAGTGAAATAGTCGCAGCTAAGAGAAGACGTACCGAAACCACAAGAAAATGTATTGAGTTGCAGAAATTAGGAACTCACGATTTCTGGAAAATTTATAACAGTATAATAAATAGTAGTAAATAATAGATAATCAATAGTTCCCCCACTATCCAACAAAATTGAGATTGTTTGCGATGGTTTGCCTCCAACACTAGCAAACCACTCCAGATGTTCCTTGTAGACAGAAACCACACTGTCTGATCTGAAAATCACTCCTTCCTGAGTTCGTGGTATCATAAAAACCTAAACAGCTCAAAGGCATATGTCTGATCTCATCCTAGCTATACTATAAAAAAAATGCTCTGCTGAGCTTCCCCAATTCTCTCCAAATTCTTGAATAAATACCTTAGCAAATCTTGCTTTCCTGACTGCTGGCAAATTGTTTTTGTGGTACAAGTTTACAAGAACTCTGGTGAAAGAACTGACCCACTAAATTATCACCCTATTGGCCTCCTCCCTCTCTTTGCCAAAATCTTTGAGATTTTGATTAATAAAGCAAAAGTCCACCACCTCCTAAATACTAAACATCTTTCTGGCCAGCAGTTTGGATTTAGGCAAGCGAGTTTAACTGCAAATATCCTAACTGCAACCTCTGAATGTATATATCCTACACTGGATAAAGTAGGACCAGCTAAAGCAGTAGCCCTAGATATATCCAAGATTTTTGACAGGGTATGGTACAATTTCGATATTTGTCGTCCAAGACGTCGAGCTTCAAAATGATGCCAATCTCGTGAAAATCCGCCACCTCTATCGAAACTTATAGGCAGACATACATACATACATACATACATACATACATACATACATACATTTAAACAGACAGGTGAGATTTATATTATAGACTAGCGGGGGTACCCCCATTATTTCATAGTGCCCCATTTTTTTACTATTACCCACATATATACTACCCTTCTGATTTACTCTCATATATTGTACCACAGAACTTGGCCTTCGGGACAAGATCAAAACGCTGGGGATTTATTAGTTAGTTTAAGATCCATAGAGTGAATGAGGTATTTTGGTAAATGTTGCCAGTCAAGAGTAAGACTCCAAAGTCTACATTTATTACTTCTTAATCACTTTAGTCACAAAGACCCTGAACCCTTCCCCTCCCCAATTTCTTGTAGGGCCTTGTGCCTAATTTTGTTGTTTGATAATCTTTTTTTTTTTTTTTTTGTATTTACAAAATTTTAAAAGCAATAAAATATATAAACAAGATCAAAGTGTAGTATCTGTTCTTCAGATGCTGCACTTCTATTTTTTGTTCTCTTTCGGTGGAGGAGAAATCCTTCACGACTGAGACAATTTTTTTATTTTTGTACCTTTTCTCCACGTTAAAAAACGACCCTGGTGTCTAACTCTGTCCCGTGGGGAGGCATTGTAAATAGGAACTCTCATATATTGTAACTACTTTTGATATTTCTTATTTTTTTACCATATTATACTATTCCTTTAGTCGTATTTCATATCTAAATGTTATTAAGCAAATTTTTATATATATTTGTATTCTTTTCTTTATTTTCCCCTTAACTTTTTCCCATTTTCCTGATTATATAATAAAGTTATATATAACTTTTATTTCTCATCTTTCATTTAATATATTTGTTTGTTCCTCTTAATAGTGTTGAGCTTTTCTAATCTTGATAAATTTTGTTTTGTTAAAGATAAATTCTTTGATTAAATAATTGTATTACCCATATATATATATATATATATATATATATATATATATATATATATTTGTATATATATATATATTTCTGTAGAAATATATTTTCTAATAATATATACCAATCCTTATTTAAGAATCCCAATGTAATTACAGAGCAATAAATGACAAAAAGTTATATTCCAAAATTCATGATGTTGACCATCTTATAATTTATTCCTTTAATTCAGTTGACTTATGCAATTCTAGACAGTATCTGTTTCGTAGCGCAAAATATGGGACGATTCCAATATTTTTCTCAATTCTGATGCAATTACCGATTCTGTTATAAATTCCCAATTCCAATACAATTACTGATTCCGATTGGATTACTACAAAAACCATGGAATATTTGCTTGTAATTTTTAAATGTAAAATTACTCTTGTGGGGAGGAATGTGCAGATTTTAGTTTTTCCGGTAATTTAAAATCAATAAATATTGTTTCATCATTTAAAATTGACCTGTGGAACAAATTCGATTTGATCATTGGCTGGTAAAAATAGCTGATAAGAAGTGAAAATCGAAAAAAAAAAAAATGGAACTATGTGTTTTGATTTCGATTCTAGCTGATGGCACCCAAGTCCTCTTTTTATTTTTAAACTTTTTGAAATCACTACTATATATATTGGGTAAAATATAATAATTAATATCGTACTTTTTCGATAATAATAAATATGAGATAAATTAAAATATCAGATTTAAGCGTATTGTAAACAAAAAAAATACAATAAAAGAATCGTTTTTTGGCATCGGAAAATATGCAAAAAAGATTTCCTAGACACCCAAAAGTTCTGATTTTTTTTTCTTTTATACATTAATTCTGTATACTCACTATTCCATAGCTAGCTATACCATATACTGATCCAGCGGGCCACGGGTAGTCTCGCATATATATATATATATATATATATATATATATATATATATATATATATATATATATATATATATATATATATATATTCATGATAGGATGATTCCAATATTTTTTTCTGATTCTGATATAATTACTGATTCTGTTCTAAATTCTTGATTCCAATTCTATTTTAGATTTCAAAATATAGATTCGTTTTCTGGAGACGGGGTGGGTGGGTGAGAGCGAAATAACCCCACCCACCCGAATGATGAATAAATAAATAAATAAAAAAGTGTAATATGAGCGCATATTTTCACGGATGTAAAATGACTCTTGTGAGGAGTAATCTTTAGCTAGCAGTTTTAACGGTAACTTAAAATCAATAAAGATCATTTTATCATTTAAAAATTAAGTTCTAAACAAAAACAAATAAAGACAATGAAAACAATCGTCGTTGGCATCGGAAATAGGAACATTTTTTTCCGATTCGAAAAACGATTTCGATACTTCGAAAAGTTTTGATTTTTTTTTTGTATTTCTGATTCTGATTCCAATTAATCATCCCAACATTATATATATATATATATATATATATATATATATATATATATATATATATATATATATATATATATATATATATATATATATATATATATATATATATATGGAATATCTTCGTTACTTGATGGTTAGGTACATCATAGTTCATGTAATTTTGTCCCATCAAACAAAAGATATGAGCATTCAAATAAATATTTACTTTGGCTACGAGTATAGATACATCCATATACATATAATATAATATACATATAATATAATATTATATAATATAATATACATATAACATAATATAATATACATATAATATAATATACATATAATATAATATATATATATACATATATATACACACACACACACACACACACACACACACACACACATATATATATATATATATATATATATATATATATATATATAACCTTTTGGGGTAATATTATAAGTCCGAAATCCCAGCAACAATTGATCAGAATTTAACAAATGAAGACTCGTTGGAAAGCTACTGACCTGAATTGTGCTGAATTGTGTAGTAGGCTATCTAACATTTTCCCTTAAAGTCGCATATTAAGGGAATCCTTAATCATCCAGGGCCTATTTTTGGCACTTTTTTTACAATCATAGTCATTTGTTTCCTAGTTTTATATATGAATTACAAAATATCTGATATTTCCCCAAGACATTTGGCCTTGATAGAGGGGAGACTAAGACCTGCTGCTATCGTTTCAAATGATCTGAAATAACAGAAAGGGAAGACTTGATTCCAAATATTTCTCATATGTTATATACCCCCTCTTTAATTTCCATAAAGTAAATTTTACAGTGTATAAGGATTATTTGTATACTGGAGATATTCATAATCGTATCCTATCTTTTGAAAAAGAGGGGAGATATAACATATGAGAAATATTTGGAATCAAGTGTCCCCTTTCTGTTATTTCAGATCATTTGATACCATAGCAGCAAGTTTCACTCTCCCCTCTATCAAGGCCAGAGGATTTGAGAAAATATAAATATATATATATATATATTTTTTTTATATAAATATATATAT
This sequence comes from Euprymna scolopes, assembly GCF_053919585.1. Taxonomy (NCBI): domain Eukaryota; kingdom Metazoa; phylum Mollusca; class Cephalopoda; order Sepiida; family Sepiolidae; genus Euprymna; species Euprymna scolopes. Next base: position 13,981,548 of record NC_136501.1, read on the forward strand.
TTTCTCAAAACCTTTGAGTAAAATTATGGTTAAAATTATTATGAACTTGCCACGATTTGAACCTGAAACTTCTGATCCATAGTCAGATGTGCTTTCCATTGCGCCACAAGTCCTGTCTCTATGCCGAACGATGTTACTGACAGTGCTAAATTCCATTGACATGGGTAGGTAACTTTTTCGATAATTGCACGAAACGGCCCAAAACCCCTTATTTTGGGCTTTTTGTGTGACTCGGTGTTGTTCGTTACAAACCATATATAGATAAAGAAAATCTAGGTACTCACACCTTTCAGGGAAAAAAAATAATTTTTCAATTCGGTGCATCCGTTCGAAAGTTTTATTGGTATATTTACACACACACATAAATAAATAAACATTAAGAATTTTATTAATAGTATAAATTTATATTAACCCAATAGCGCTCTTGGAAAGGGATAAGTAATTGGTTGTTATTATTGTTCACTTTATGCATACATATATATAAAGTTCAGTTTTTTTCTCGCGATGACATTCATATTAAAAGCCTACTTTTATAATTTTAACGATATCTGTTTGTCTCTGATGAGATGTATGATCGCACAATGGATAATATTTCCCAAATTTATCAATATCAAATCTTCATTACCAATTGAAGATACAATAGTACAGTTAATATAAGTGTAATTTTAGTTTCAGACAGACTGATACCAAATCTATTAATGATAAAAGTAATGGAATAGTTTTAGTTTCAGACAGACAGATACCAAATTTCCATAAATACGAGAAACAATAGCATAGTTTCAGTTTCAGACAGACAGATACAAAACTTCCATTTACTAATAGAAGTTATAACTTAGCTTCGGTTTCAGACAGATACCAAATCTCCATTAATAATAGAAACAATAGAATAGTTTCTGTTTCAAACAGACAGATACCAAAACTCCATCTATAAAAGAATAGAATACTTTCGGGTTCAGACAGACAGATATCAAATCTTCATTAATAAAAGAATAGAATAATTTCGGTTTCAGACAGACAGATACCAAATCTTTCTTAATAAAAGAATAGAATCATTTCGGTTTCAGACAGACAGATACCAAATCTTTATTAATAAAAGAATAAAATAGTTTCGGTTTCAGACAGACAGATACCAAATCTCTATTAATAAAAGAATAGAATCGTTTCGGTTTCAGACAGACAGATACCAAATCTGTTATTAATAGAAGTAATTCACCATTCTCTGTATTGCATAACGATCTCATCTGTCAGTTTTAATATAGATTAAAAAATGATGTGTTCAGTTGGCAGCAATTATCTTGGTGTCGCATCATATTGACCATTTCCAGTGCTTCTTATGTGCACAGCCGATGTCTGCTGGCCTCTTGGAAAACAATCAACCATCAAAGGAAATTAATCTGTCCAATTGATTCAAATCCAAACTCTCGTCCTATCATACGCTTCGCTAAGCATGTGCTCTCGATCCCACCACGTCGTGCAATTATAATTCGATGTCGATCTCACAAACACAGATTTCGTCCCTCTTCGTTTTTTTTTTTTTTGTTTTTTCGGTCCTTTGTCTTGCTGTCTTCAAAATTTTGTAAAACCTGTTTCGTTTTCAGCTCGCCTTGTCAATCTAATCACTTTCGAATGATTCGATAAGAAGGCTGTAGCCACCTGTTCTTGCTTAATGGGAAGGAAATTGTATATTTACTTCCCCCATCCCCGATTTTCTTATCATTAATGAATTAACAAGGGGGAAAAAATCGACTTTTATGTTTCCGAAATTTTTTTGTAGATGACGATTAATTATTCATATTATCTCGATCCTTCGGACTACTATTCTCATCTTCAATATTATTTTCACAATATTTCGGCCGATGTAACCTCCGACCTTCTCCAGGTGTATCTTGTCGAACACAGCAATCTTTCTGTCAAACTTTAGTATCTTTGTGTCAAACTGGAGAATCTACACCGACTTTTGAACAGGCTCATGGCATAGCGGTTAAAGTACTTGGTAAAATTCAGTTGCGAGTCATACTCTTCTGAATGTTGAAGGTTCAATCCTCGGTGAAGGCGACAATTGTGAATTACTTAGGACTTCTACCTAGTCATAGCTGATTGAACGAGAGCATGCTACCCCTCGTGGATTGAATAAAGGGTTGCGTTCAAAATTCCGTGCAGATATCCAAGTTTGATAGAAAGATTCTTGAGGTCAACAAGATGCACCTAAAGAAGGTCAGAGGTTACATCGACCGAAACGTTGTGAAAATCATATTCAAGATAAAAACAATAGTTCAAAAAATCAAAATAATACAAATACTTGAGTTATGTTTGATGATGCATTGAAACTGCCACTCAGTTTGATCAGGTCCACAGCTGAACCAGAGTCTGTCTGTTGCTCAATTATCTCAGCTTAAGGAATAACCAAAAATCACAGGGAGCAAACGTCTTACTGCCCATGACAACGTCTTTCTTTTAAATCTTCTCTTGAGCACCTTTGGGACAATTTTAAATGTGGTGATTTTGTTTTTCTTACTGATCTTGTCAGATACTAAGCGCCTTCAATAAGCTTCCAGACTTTTTTTTTTCGTATAGGCACTTTTATTGATAGTACACACATGAAACTCTATTCCCTTCGAAGTAATCTCCTCCGGCTGCAATGCACTTGTTGTACCGTTCCAACAACTTCTGGAATTCCTCTTGCCTGAGCGTGTCAATAACCCTCGTCATAGCCTTTTTCATCTCCTCAGTTGTCTCGTAACGATAGCCTCTAGTTTTCCTTACGCTTAGAAAATAACCAAAAGTCATAGAGAGCAACGTCTGGACTCTAGGGATGCTGAGGAACTGTCTTGATGCCCCATCTTGGTCAAATAGTCTGTGATCTTATTTGAGCACATTTGGGACAAACTTTGTACAAATCTTTCACATCTTCAGTTTCTCACAAATAATTGTGCATACAGCTCTCACACTGACATCAAACTGTGCACTTATTGTCTCTATAAACACACGACGGTCCTTATCCATGAAATTCTTTATTTGGCCAATCAACTCTGGCGTTCTGATTCCCTACTTCTCCCACACCTCTCATCATCCTTCACAGAATCCCTGCCTTCCTTGAATCTCTTATGCCACTTAAAAACTGATGTTTGATTCACGTAAGATGGTCCGAGGCAGTCTGAAGCATTCCATACGTTTCTGTGGCATTTTTCCAAGTTTAAAACAGAATTTTATTGCATATCGTTCTTCTAACGTGTCTTCTCGTCCAGATTGCATTTTTTAAATCACTAGCTGTGATAATCAAGTTTTAGTAGGGTGTATTCCAATTCTTGCTGTAGCTGTTCATTTGAACTTGAAATCATAAAAATTGGTCAGTTATCTCGTAGGATAGCAATAACATTTTTCAAGGATTTATAACAATTTTAAATGCCTGTACAAAAAAAAATCTGGAAACTTATTGAAGTTAAATAAGAATGAATAATATGTGTACGCAGTGCGATGATGTACAGAAATGAAATCTGGCCAGTGGGGGTTGAAGACATGCGTTGCATGGAGGGAAATGATATGAGAATTCAACAATAAATGTGAGTAACTATTTATCAAGGCTGCCACTCAAAGATAATGGTTAATAAGACAAATTGTCGGTTGAATGATGAAGAATGTTATGAAAGGATTGAAAAAAATGAATGGAATAAATAATCTTTGATGATTCATGAAAAAGATTATCACAAGTATTTGTTGAAATTATGCTTGAAGATGGCCATGTTGTAGTCCTCAAGGAAGCAATCTTATGGCAACGTGTTCAAAGAATAGAAATTCTCATAGTCTACAAAACAGTTTTAGATCTGATAGCCTCAGCGGAAGATTAAATCTGGACAGTATAGGGAGATGTGTTCAGAACAGGAGATTTCGATTGTATGGCCACTTTGAAAGAAAGGATGAGGGTAACAGGTTGAGTTGGTAGAGAAAGACGAAGAAAATTATGGGAACAAGTGATTAGAAAAGGAAAGAAAAGGGTATAAATGAAGACTTGGTCAAAAATAACTTGCTTTGGAAGTCAGTTTCTAAAAGCCGTCAAACACATGCCACCATGTAAAATATACATTGAGCATAATAATAATAATAATAATAATAATAATAATAATAATAATAATAATAATAGCAAATTCTTTTGCAAAGGTAATTGAAAGAGGTGGAGAGTACTGGAAGTCTGGGGAGACTTTTTGTCACTCAGACTCCAGGGAACACTGCAAATTGTTCTCAAAGAGAAATCTTTGATGATGGCTTGTGTGACAACTCCTAGTAAGTACATAATATCATTATCATTATTATCATTATCATTATTATCATTATTATTATTATTATTATTATTATTATTATCATTATTATTATTATTATTATTATTATTATTATCATTATTATTATTATTATTATCATTATTATTATTATTATCATTATTATCATTATTATTATTATTATCATTATTATTATTATTATTATTATCATTATTATTATTATCATTATTATTATTATTATTATTATTTCTGTGGAATGAACTGGATTCGGACTTGGCACACCTAGGTTGTAGTCCGTGTAGTTAATCACTTTAGCCACCATCATTTACATGATGGTGGCTAAAGTGATTGACTACAGTTATCATCATCTCCACCACCACCATCATTTACATGAAATATACATTTACATGATGATGGTGGTGGTGGAGATGATGATAACTGTTTAAGGCATGCCAGCATGTAAAACGGACGTTACATTGATGATCATGATGATGATGATGATGCTTGTTGTTGCGCATCATTCTTTCATTTCGAATGGATCAGATGATTATTGTTGGCATTCGTTTCCCTGACATCTTTCTAGTTAGAATTCTTTCTAGAAAGAGATCGGTTACTTACAAGATGGATCACGTGAAGGTTGCCAACATCCCTAATTTAAAGTGTTCCTGTGAAACGAACTGGATTCCAACTTTGCTGATGTTGTCAGTTTGCGTCAGTAACCACTTAGCCACTGTTGCCATGCTGTCGTTGCTGGTGCTTCATTCTTTAAAAATAATTGATTTGCTCTATAACTAAATTGAAGTCCGAGTGACAAGACTCTCCCCCCACCCCCACCCAGATATGGGATTTGTGGGTAGCATAATTATGTTTTTGACTATCTTTTTAACCTAAAGTTAAACAAAGTCAAGCACAAGCAACCACCATGAAAGAACATGGATGCCATTTTGTACTTGTTTCGATGAGTTAACAAATAAAAATAATAATAAATCTTACAATCAGTTTCCACGCTTTAAAATTATCCAGGTCGGTAGAAAATTGAAATTTGAATAAATTTGGTGAAATAACCTAACGATCATCACCTTCAGATAGTGGTGTTTTCACATAATGCCCATTTGATACTTTATGATTAGTAGCAACTAATTCCAATCTATTGTTCTCTCTTTGCCAAACTTTCACAAAAAAACACTCGACTAGCTACAACAACTATAAAAGATTTTTCCCCACTTTTTATCTGTGCCTAAATTTAAACACAGTTTTTTTTTTCCTAGCACTGCCCCTCTGTGGAACACTGTTCTGCTGGCCTGCCTCCTAGTTGAATACAACATAGTAGCCTTCAAATCCAATGTAAACAAGTTCTTGTTGAGCCGTCTCCATAAATAATGAAATTCTACCCAATTTTCACCATTAACAATTACTACATCACCACCTTACATTCATTAACTCTTATCCTTAAATGGCTTTACGGCCTTGAAAAGTGGTGAGTCCCAAGAAAAAAAGCAAGAAAAGCAAGCCAGTTTTAAAAAGGTTTTTGCTATTGTTCTTCTTTTCCAAGTAAAATCTGTTTCTACTGTTGTGTGTGAGGTTGTATGTGTGAGTGTGTATGTCTGTGCATGTGAGTGTGTGTGTGAGAGTGTGTGTGAATGTGTATGTGTGAATATATGTGTGTGTATGTGTGTGTGCGTGTGTGTGAGTGTGTATGTGTGTGTCTATTATGTGTGTGTAAGAGTGTGTATGCCTGTGAGTGTATGTGTATGCGTGTGAGTGTGTGCGTGTATGTGTGTGTGATAGTGTGTGAGTGTGTATGTATATGTGTGTGTGTGTGTGTGTGAGTTCCTTTCTCATAGGTTCCGAAACGGCTGAGCCTATCTTTTGCAAAATTTCACACAAAGGTAATTTATATGTCTGGCAGTGTTCTTAGATATGTTTTCTGCAGGAATTCATCCGATAAGTATCGAAAATCGAGAAAATCCGATCTTTAAAATAGGTTTTCTTTCTTAAAGATAAAAGAATTTTTACAGGGGGAATATTTCACATCACACGAGTGTAACCTTCGCCGGTGTAACGTAAAACATTCCCCTGTAAAAATTCTTTCTTATCTATAACAGAAAAAAAGACTATTTTAGAATGTCAAACCCAGATGACGTGATATTGTAAACAAACACATTATCATTATTTATTTATTTATTTTGCGAATTAGTCCGCCGGCAAATTATTTCTCGTAATATGTAACAATCAATAGACTATTATATATTCTATACACTCCAAAAGTAACAAGTCTCGGTCACATTAATCAAACCTATAAAGATAGATACTTGGTCAACTGCAATCAGTTTTCCCTGTGGTGACACCTGCGACGTGTATCGCCTCTCAGCATCAACAACGTCCACATCACAGAAACACCCACATATTACACACACCCGCCCCTCCCTCCCACACACACACTACAACCACCATCAACAATTTCCTCTATTCTTTGTACCTAATCCATAAACAAAGCTTCTTTACTAGAACTGCGCACTTGTGGAACTCTGTACCGCAGAGGCTGCTTCCCAGCTGACTATAACATAGCTGTTTGCAAGTCTAATGTGAACAAATTCTTGTTGAGCCATTCTTTTAAATAATCAATTTCTACTTAATATCCACCATTATTGCTCAGTGTTGTCTCAGTGACCACCTTACAGTCATTAATCTCCATTCTCGAGCGGCCTTCAGGCCTTGATAAGTGGTGATTCCCTTGTAAAAAAAAGCACACATAATTCAACAAACTATAGAGGACATTCATTAAACATCACACACTCACAAAAGATAGGTAATAGTAATGTTTTCTTGTATCTAATTTCATATAAGTAATATTCGATGAATATCAAACGACGCCGTGATCAAAGCGCGCCATTTGTTGAAAGGATCTTTAGATTCTATCATCAATCACGTGATTATTGACGAACCATTTGAAATTCTGTGAGGTTGGAGTCGGTCAGCTAATCAACACGTCGTATTGATTCTTTAAAGGCGGCACTGGTTGGGCAAGGCTGAAAAAAAAGCGCGATGTTACAGTCAAGCAGCCATCATAGTGTGTGTGTGTGTGTGTGTGTGTGTGTGTGTGTGTGTGTGTGTGTGTATATATATGTGTGTGTGTGTGTGTCCGTGTGTGTGTTTGTGCGCGTGTGTGATGTGTTTGTGTGTTTGATGTATGTTTGTGTGCTTGTGTTTGTGTGTTTGTGTTCCTGTCTTTTTTTTATTCTATTTCTTATCGCTTTTGTTTTGTTTTGTTGGGGATGGGACATTCTACCGGATGCCAAATATTCTCACATTAGTTTAGTTACTCTAACCGAGAGATAAAAAAAAAAAAAAAAAAAAAAAATGGGAGAATGTTTGGCATCCGGTAGAATGCCCCATCCCCAACAAAAAAACAAAAAAAAAACAAAAAAAAACAAAAAAACAAAGCGATTGAATTTTTTTTTTTAAACAGGGACATACACGCACAGACACACAAAACATGTATGTGTGTGTATTTCTGTGTATGTGTTTTCGTGTGTGTTTGTGCAATGTGTGTTTGTGTTAATGTGTGTGTGTTTGCGTGGGTGATGTGTGTTTGTGTGTGCGTGCATATGTGTGATGTGTGTATGTATATGCGTGTGATGTGTATAAGTGCGTGCATTATATGTGTGTGTGATGTGTGGTGTGATGTGTGCGTGTTTGTGTGAGGTGTGTGCGTATGTGTTTGTTATGTGTTTGTGTGTGATCTGCTGTGTGCGTGCGCGTGCGTGTGTACTGACAAACAAACACGCGCACAAAAACAAACCGACATATAGGTTTTGCTTTCCTCTTCCCCCACCCCCACTCCCACCGAATGAGTAAGTTAAGCCGAGTATTTAGTGTAACCTCTCGAGTCAACGTGCTGCTGCTCGGCTATTGTGTCTTTAACAATGGGAAGCGATTCTCTCGATTTATTGATTGTTATTTAATGACATTGTGAGTTCGCGAACATTATTAGCTCACTCTGTTATTGCCTCTTAAGCAAAATTGCTGGACATATAGAAATTACAGCATTATTTTTTATTTTTATGACCTTTTCAATGTTTTCTTTGTAGTATACGTCGTTAATATCTTAATATGAGTGCACCCGCACTGTTAAAAGTGATAGCATACCTTTTCTTTTTTAATGCTTCCCAATTTATTTATAAATGTTGGAATTAATTTTACCTGTCTTGGAACGGGTGTTCTTCTAGTTCAGCAGGGAGGTTAAGTGGTTAACAACACGGACTAAAGCTCATGATGTGCCAAGTTCGAATCCAGTTTGTTCTACAGAAACACTTTCATTAAGGATGTTGGCAACCTTCACTTGGTCCTTCTAACTAATTCGAACTGAATGATGCTCGACAAAGCATTAGTATTGTTTCGATACAAATCTGAAATATTTCAATTTTCAAATCGGAAGCTGTGTTCATATTATGCCCGTAGAAACCATTTTAACAAAACTCCAATAAAAATTGAAAAATACAGAAATATTTATTTTGTTTCTGAATTTTTGAAATGACGATTAATTTTTCGTATTTGGATTCTACAGACTATTGTTCTCATCTTGAATGTTATTTTCATGATTCGGTTGCTGTAACCCCCGACCTTCTTCAGGTGGGCCTTGCCTAACTCGGAAATCTTTCTGTCGAACTCGGGAATATTCACGGAATTTCGAACAGAACCATTTATTTACTTCATGGAGGTAGTATGCTCTCGTTCCATCAGCCATGACTGTATAGTGGTCCTAAGTAATTCGCAATTGTGTTTTCCGGTCGCCCACACTGAGGATTGAACGTCCATGAGAATGTCACTTTACAACTGAATGTTTTCAAGTATTCTAAACCACTGCGCTACGGGTCATTGCGGAAAATCCTAAATATTTATTAGTTGATCTGTAATACTAATTTTTTTTTTTTTTAAATGTAACAAAAATCAGAGGTATTTGAACTTTTTTTCGCTGTTTTTTTTTTTTTTTTTTTCATCCCAAAGAAGGCACAGTGCTACTAAATCGTAAGGGGCTACAAATGGCCTCCGGACTTTTCTTTTATCCTCTTAGAATAAAACTAAATTAAAGTAGGAATAGCCCACATTACGACCTCTTACGTAAATCGCCGTGTTCAAAAATTCGTATTGGTCGTTTAATTAGTTTAGAAGTGAATCCTGTACATACAGAGATTAACTCGCTTAACGTTACGCATAAAGAATAGTTATTTATACATAGAAATATTGAAAGATAGTCACAACATGTCTTAAAGAAAGGACAAGGCATTTTCGCACTATTTGGCATATATCTCATGAAAAGATGCAATTCCTGGAGAGAGAGAGAGAGAGAGAGAGAGAGAGGGAGGGGGGAGAAAGAGAAAAGCAAAAGTCATGGTAACCCCTTTATAAAATAGTCTGCGTTTGAATTTAGATTCGAATTTTCTCATAGCTCTCCACCGCGTTTTTTTTTTTTAATTTTTTTTTAACTAAACCTATGTAATCAGATTATGATGACAATTTTCTATTTATATCATCTTGCAGGGAAATAGGGATAACGTGCGCGTGCGCGTGCCCATCCATTCTCTAATTAGCATATATTAGGTGTGGCGTGTAATAATTATCAGGGAGAGGTTATGGGAAAAATATTAATTTTTCATAGGAAAAAAGTCGCAATTAATTCATCGTAATGAAGTCACTTAGGATTATGGTTTTCTTGGCACCTAATATTAACCTTTAGAAAAAGAAAGAATTCGACGGTTAACCTTTCTATTAAAGAAATATCCATACTCTGTTTCTTTTTGTTTGTTTTTTATTTTTTTTTTGTTTCTTTTCGTTTCTGTTTCCTTTTTTTGTCCCTGTTTCTTGTTTATTGTTTCCTTTTTATTTCGTATTTAATTTTATTTCTTTTTGTTGTTGTTGTTGTTGTTTGTGTGTGTGTGTGTGTGTGTGTGTGTGTGTGTGTGTGTGTGTGTGTGTGTGTTCCATTATTTCTTTTCTCCTGTTTTTTTTCTTACTTCGTTTTCCTCTTGCTTTTTCGTCCCTGACTTTTTCTTTTTTTTTAATTTTCTTCTATTTCTTTTTACTCTGTTTCTTTTTTCCGGTTTCTTTCTTTTTCTTCTTTATTTTTACGGCTTTTTATTTACTTTTCTTTATTGTTGGTTCAATAATTAAACGAACTACATTCGTTTACATGAAAAAAGAACGAAAAAAAAAACCCCGTCTGCCTGTTTTGCAAGGTTAGCAAATGACGTCGTGCAGTTTATGCAAACAAGCAACAACAAAGATACTGAATGGATTTACGATTGTGTCTCTTGACAATCTTACTTCGACCTTATAACATGTTGATGATCCAAGTAATCGTTTACATTGTACTAGCAGGGTCACCTGGCGTTGCCTAGGTCCCGAACAAGAAATAAATAAAAATGTGATTATAACATCTCATCCCCTCTTTCTTTCTCTCTCCTTCACTCTTCTTTTCTGCCTAATTGCAACTAGTTCAGTATAACTGAAATAAATAATAAAAAATAATTAACACCCAACTGTTGACCTAGTTTTAGTGTTTTTATTTTTCGAGATACGAATATGAATTTTCTCTTCCTCCCCCCTCTCTCCGCATTACATTGATCCCAGCAATCTTCTGTAGTGCAATCTTTATGTTTCTTAATTTTTGGGATGAGGATTGATTATTCGTATTGTTTGGATTCTTTGAACTACTGTTCTCATCTTGAGTGTCCACAACGTTTCAAACGTTTCAAACGATGTAACCCTCGACCTTCATTAGTTGTATCTTGTCAAACTCGGAAATTTTTCTGTCGAACTCGGGAATCTGCACAGAATTTCAAACGCAACCCTTTGTTTAATCCACGAGGGTAGCATGCTTTCGTTCTGACAGCCTTTACTGGGTAAAAGTTCTAAGTAATTTTCTAATTGTATTTTTGAGTGTCGTTCACACTGAAGACTGGACCTTCAAACCCTAGAAGAGTGTAGCTAATAATTACATTGTACCAACTACTTTATCCACTAAGCCACGGGTCCTTGCAGACGCATTCCCAAGTTCAACAAGATACACCTGAAGAAAGTCTGCGGTTACATCAACCGAAACGTTATGAAAATAACACTCAAGATGAGAACAGTAGTCCGAATAATACAAATAATACAATTATTCTTTACGTCAATATTTTTTATGTTAATTTCAATATGATTATTTTAAAAAAATTGACATGCTTCAACAACTTGTTCTCATGATTATTTTCTATGAAAATAAATTTTAAAGTTTATTGACAACTAGCCTGGATGCCCGGCATTGCCCGAGTGTTTGGAGGTGTGTGTTGAGCAAAAAAAAAAAAAAAAAGTTGTAGTAGGTAGGCAGGCTCGAACCCGTGCCACAAAGAAGGAAAATAACGTGAAAAAATAAAACGTGACGTCTTTGCTGTTTTGCTAATCGCCAAAATGGAAGTGGCGACGGTTTAAATTAAGGCTAGTTAATCGAGAAGAGGGGATAATTTTCGAAAATATCGGCGAAAAAGACGACCCCTTCCTGTAGAAAAGTGCCCGGTTGAGGGTGAAGGAATTTAATATTTTTATCCCATTTTTCGATATTTGTCATCCGAAGGGTCGAGCTTCAAAACTATACCGATTACATGCAAATCCATCTCCTCTGTCGAAAGTTCTAGGCAGACATACAAACATGCATACATACATTTAAACAGAGAGGTGGGAGTTGTATTATAGATTGCTAAGTCTCTGTGAAAAGGTCTCTATAGTTCTGACGTCTGTTTAAAATCTCTAAAGATTCTGATAGAGTGTTTTGATTCCTAATACGTAGCACGTAGCATTCCAAATCACATGACGAAAAGATTGTCAATCATTGGTTGATTTAAACACATGATCACTCATATAAAACTAGTGACTCAGGGGTCGTCTTCCTTTATTCTCTCTTTTTGGCATGACTGTCAAAATGGTGGTGGTAGCGGTGGCAGTGATATCATGATTATCACCATCATCAGCAGCAGCCAGAGTAGCATCATCTATGGTTTAACATCCAGTTTCTATTCGACAGCTTTTAGAAATTGACTTCGAAACTAACCCTATCTCTGCCGGGTTTTTATTTATCCCTCTTTCTCTCTAGTGTATCCTTATTACTTCCCCCGATGTTTTTTTTTTGGCGGGAGGAGGGCACTATTAACTAATCTCACTATCACAATTGTTCTTCTTCTTCTACTACTACCACCACTACCATAAGAACTCCCATCTATTCTTTCAATGTGGCCATACTATCAGAGTCTCCTGTTATGCGCACATTTCCTTATACTTTGTAGACTTCCTCTTCTTCTGGTCATTTCCCGTTTAATTCTTTATTGACTTCCATGTTTTTTTTTATCATAAATCTTAAGGAAGTCTTTTTTTTTTTTTACATTTTCACCTCAAACAAGGCACAGTGCCACTTTGTTGTAGGGGGCTACTATCAGGGACATAAGCATCAGGGGTACTGTGTAGGAAGTTGGACAGCAAGATGTCGGTTCACGTTGCACTTGAACTTCTGCATGTCAGTATAGTTGGGGAAGAAGGGACCCGGAAGGGAATTCCAAAGTCTAGCTGTTCTGGGGAAGAAACTACTGGACTAGACGGCTCTCTTGCATCTAGGGATTTCTACTGTAAAGGGGTGGGATTTAGCTGCTTGTTGGGTTTGTTGGGGGTATTTACGTCGAGAGGGCACAAGTGCTGGCAGTTCGTCACTTGTCTTGAAAGAAAGACAAAGCGTCGATGAATATATTGAAATAAAGGGCGGTTAATTTTCGGTTTTTCTCATATATATATATATATATATATATATATATATATATATAAATTTAGGTATTTAAATTTTATGATTTGAAAATACTAATATTGAAATACAGATTTTTGTTGTTTGCAAACAAAGAATACAATTGAATAAACCTCTTTCCTTACTCCATAGTAACTTATATAAAATATTACATCTAATACCATTTTGTAAGACCGAAAATCACTGGATTTGCACACCAGTAGATATATTTCATTATTCTGAAGTGTATATATATTAACAAAAATTGTTAATAATTATTTTAAAATATTATAGTCATGAATCCCCTTTAAGAAATTGAAGTTGAGTCCTATTTAGGGAATTAAGAAAAGGCGGTCAACTAGCGACTACGCATCATTCCAAGTTCCTGTTGTTGAATACTCTTATGAACACTGATTATGACAGCCTGCCGATATGACTTCATAAGTACTTAATTTCCTTCCATTTAAATATTAAGTGCCAGCGGCCTGGAGAAAAAGCACTAATCTACAAAGTTAAGGTCGGCTTTGTCGGTCAAGTTTGAAGCTAACAGTAATTAACAGTAATTATCTTTCCTACACCGATGATTGCGTAAGCATGCGGGTAGTGAATTAACGATGTTTTGACATCGTCCAAATGCCGAAGCTCAATTTGTTTACACAAACAGCATCGCTTAATACGCTAATGCCAGTTTGTATATCACTTCCTAATATGCTCAACCCAAGATAAGGAGCATTATAGTCTCTCACATACAGTACTGTTTCGCTGTATCACAGATATATATATATATATATATATATATATATATATATATATGTGTGTGTGTGTGTATATATACATATATATTTAGTTGAGATGGTAATTAATAAAAACTGAATAAAGTGCTCAATACTGTTGTAGAGCAATAAAAAATAAAACGTATATATATAAGTTCACAATGAAAGACTGTAAATGATAAGTTACAAGAATTTATTGTTCGACAGTCTTTAATTGTGTTTTTTTTTTTTATAATAAGCTTTATTGCCTACTTTGATTGTATTGAGCTTTTTTATTTGGTTGGGATTACTATATAAATATTAATATTCATATTCTCTCTAAGTTTACATAATCTTTTGGTTTGTAAACTTAACTTCTTGATTTATATACATGCACACAAAAATTTATTGGAAGTTGAAAAGTTGAACATGATAAAACATTTTATCCTCTAGAATGTGAATGGGAACGAGCTGTTAATTAGGATACATTTATGTTCGCTACTATGCTAGTAGGGGCCTCCATATCATCGATTTAGGCAAGCCAATGAAACCCTTTCCCCCATATTGGATAGTGGAACCAATTTTTAATTAACATGAATCATGATTCATCTTTCAAATTCAAACACCAATTGAACTTTAAATGCTATCAAGTTTTCTAATTTCTTTGGAATCTCAGGAAATAAATCGTACTAAAAAAATAAATCAAATAATAACAATAAATAAATAAATAAATAAATAAATAAATAAATAAATGAATAAATAAATAATGATAATAACAATAATAATAAAATAATATAAAAAAGGCTGACTACAAATAAAACACGAAATTGTTTGTTAAATTGGATTGTGTTGAAAAAAAAAAAGGTGCTCTCACTTTCACACTGTGCCAGAATGAGAAATATGGCCTCCAGAATCCGGAGAGTTCCACTCAGTGTGTTGCTGATTTTTCCAACCTTCACTTTGATGCCATCTCATTAAGTAGTTGTGTATTGGCTTCGGGCAACTTTTTTAATTCTTATTTTACCACTCATCAATTTGCGCGATCATTCTAATATCTTTTCCATTTCCTTTCTTTGAAAAAAAAAAAAAAAAGAAAAAAAGATTAAACTTTATTTGTTTTGTACTCTTTTTTTTATGTTTTTCTTTTGTTTTGTGTGTGTGTGTGTGTGTGTGTGTGTGTGTGTGTTTCATCCTCCATTTTTTATCCTTTTCCCCACTCTTTAAAAGCAGCAGTGTCGGGTTTAAAGCATGCTGGTTTAATTTGATCTACATTAATATTTCTAAAATGTCTGCTTTGCCAAGAAATGTTTTATATTGCAATTTTTGGTGAAAAGTGGCTTGTCTTTCTATTTGCTGGTTGTTGAACATAAACATTACTTTCTCTGCCTTCCGGATATTGACTTCTTAAAAAAAAAAAAAAAAAAAAAAAATGGCGGTTCAATATTTGCAATTAGATTGTAATATTACTGCTTTAAATTCTTGAATGAATACATTAGTTTTGATTTTTATGAATTTTATCATATTTGCAAGTTACTTTTGGAAATTAAATGGAATCTTGCTTTACGTATATACTATTTTTTTTTTTTTTTTTTTTTTTTTACTTTCTGCATTGGTCTTGGAAGTTTCCTAATGCATTCCAATTTCCCAAAACCACTTTGATATTCTTCTTATATAAATTATTGATATCCTTACTTACATAATAAACTAGAAGAATACCCGTCTCAGTAAGGGAAAATTAATATCTAAAACAGTTTGGTATCACTGTTATGTCTCCTTACGAAAATAAAAATCTATATATTTATAAAAGTGAGAATGCGCACGCGCGTGTGTAAGAACACTTCTCAATCTATATACTCAACCAATTTTTTATGTCCAGACTTGAAATTTCTTTTATAGCATATTCAGACACGGTGGAAAACTTTAATTAGTTTGCATCCGGGAAAAAGGGCTCTTAAGCGGTCAACATTTAAAAATTGGTGTGAAGGTCGTCGGATTTTTTTTTTTTATCTCTTTGCTAACTGTTTTACGACTGCGCATGCGTGAACTGACAGATTCTTTATGTTAAGAATAAGTAGGTTCACAACACTTTTTAAAGATCGTATCAAGCTGGTCTAATGGTTATCACATTTGACTTGTGTCTTTTAGTTTCGATCTCAGCTCGAGCAGTTTTTTTTTTTTTTTACTTACAAGAAGTCAACTGTTTAGAAAAAAGCATAACACTTGCGTACACATATTTCAGTTTCTGTATGAATTAAAATATAATATTTATGCGTATTTTATAACTAGCCACGCTGGGCGACCTACTAGTCAACATGTAATACTATAAAACCTTATGCCTAGAATCCTTATTTCAACTTGGATCAAAATCCATTACATCATTTGGATTCTAGAAAATACCAAAAATTTTAAGCTTAAGATTTCGGGATCGTTAGAAGAACTCAAAATTCAATGATTCTTGCTTCATTGCGGGCCACTGTTTTCCGGTTTGTTCAGAACCGTAAACAAGCAGGTCGACCCTCTAAATGGGAGTGGGAATAAGTGTGAGAAAAAAGAAAACGGGGATGGAGTTTGGAACATGGGTGGTGTCCTTCCTAGATAAATAATCTGGAGGATGTTCGGAGATCAAAAAAGGGCATTTTAGTTTGAATTTCACATTCAACTCAACAGCGTCATCAAATGAAATTTAAAATATTACTTCCGCAATCTGGCAAGACCATCTTAAAACAAAAAAAAAAGGCGGAAAGTGAAAACATACGTGCAAAAATTAAATTGTCTTAACTTATTATAATATAGATATTTTATGATCAGGCTCTTTCAATCTTTGACAGACTATGGATACCCACTGTAGGAGAGCCTGCACATGAAATTTTTGTAGCAGGAGGTGTGCAATCTCCAACCACGCCTCTCCTGAATCGACATTGTTAAATACCAGTGGCAAGTGGAGTGTATGTTCTGGACAACTGGAAACAAATGCCGAGATAAGCGGAGAGCACATACAGCGCCTAGAATTCCCAAATGGTCACCCATCTGGTACTAACCAGGCTCAACGTTGCTTAACTTCAGTGATCTAACGAGAACCGGTGTGTCAATGCGATTATGCCGTTTTTACTATCTATACGATAACAGTTTAAGAGATCTATTAAAGTTAAGAAATTAAAATTTCGATTGCATGGATTAATTTGGCCACGAATTTCTACTACAGCCTCTGGTATTATTTAATTGTTGCCTTATGTTTTCCCGTCTGAGGAGAGATATTAAATACTAAGGTACTTGTTAGTAGATGTACAAAGGTAAAATATTGCAGCTCAAAATAAATGAACAAAAAACCTATCGATGCTAGTGGGACCCGTGGAAATTCCACAACGGTATCTTTCATACGTAATATATTGCTGCTGAGGAAGTTCAATGTGAATGGAGACCCCCGCGATATTATTGTAGCCCTTTTGTTAAAGCTGTAAAAGTGTCAGAGTATATCTGGTTATTGCAGTTTATCTCCAACATCCTTATAGTAGTTTCCATTGTATAGATGCCCGGCGCGAATTGAAAACCCACGGTATCATTATACCCTCTTTAAACAGAACAGATACTACTCTTGGATCCTAGCTAGAAGACCAAGAAGGAATATTTTAGTTTCACATATGACCCAAAAAAGCGACATTATTCTTTTATTTTTTATTTTTATTCTTTTTACATTGTGTCTTCGTTTGATCGGGAGATCCTATTTACTAAAAAGGAGAATATAAGGTGATTACACACTATGAACATTAAATTAGCGTATCTATATACTAATATTTTAATGTTCGTAGTATGTTATCACGTTCTATTCTCTTTTTTAGTAAATAGGATCTCCTGATCTAATAAGTTACAATCTGGAATACGTGGCACACGTACGTACGTATATAGATACTTACATATCAGGCAAAATTACGTTATCAACACCAAAAATTAGGAAAAATTATGAGATAGAATTTTAATAAAAAATATAAATCAGTATTGCTGCATATTTGCAATTATCTATTGGCACGACCGCAGTTAATTACTTATCTCCATTGTAGTCCGTTTTAAAGACATAAAATGCGGTCGTGCCAATATATAATTGGAAATTGATTGATACTTTTAATTAAAATCTCTACTCGATCATTTTCCGTAATTTTTTGTGTAGATACCTACATTTGCCTGATATGTAAGTACATGAAAGTTTTCTTGTTAATTTGTTTTTCACTGTTAGATTTCCCCTGTGTATGTCTACTTATAAGCACCACAAAAATGTGTGTTCATATATGCACTAGAAGATGAACCCGGCGTTAAATTCCTTTAAAAAAAAAAAAGTAAAAAAGAAACCGGACAAAAACTGAGACATGTGCATGCGAGTATTATGGGGTTTTTTTCTAAACAGTTCATTTCTTGTTATTAAAAAAAAAATATTCGAGCTGAGAGCGAAAACAAAACCTTAAGACAGTGAGTCAAGTACGATAACTATTAAATCAGCTTGCCACAATCTTTAAAAAGTGTTTTCAAACTTTGTGAAACAATTAACAAACAGATAAAAATCCGATGACCCCCCCCCCAAGTACCAATGTTTCAATTTGGATCTCTTAGCAGCCCATTTTTCTGGATGAAAACAGATTAAAAAGTTTTCCACATGTCTGAATACCCTATATACCAAATATCAAGTCTGTAAATAAAAAATTCGTTGAGTATATAGGTTGAGAAGTGTCCTCACACACACATTCTTACTTTTATACATATATAGATTTTAAAGATTTCAATGCAATTTCGCCTCATCATCATTACTTTCTAGTACAGTAATTGAACCTAAGGAGCCAAACCAGTATTTTTATAATTGATATGTTTTATTAATTTTTATTAGTCCATTCACTTTTCTTTTGTACTCTAATTTTAATAGCATACCTCAAATCCCATGTTGAGCCTCGCGGCTAACGATTGGGAACCCTTGTATGAGTTTTATTAAAGTATCCGTTTATTCTTAAATATTTGCACCCAAATTGTTAAATCTACTACTAGTAAAACTTTTATATTTCATGACTTAAAAGAGAAAAATTTTGCATAATGTGATTAATGTCTGAGTTTTTTTTTTTTTTTTTTTTTTTGCAATAAAAATAAGAATAAGAATTTACAAATGAATTAGCCCCCCCCCCCCCCGGCGTGACCCGGTCGTAAAATATACTTAAATATCACATTTTAATTCACGCAGATTTCGTATTTATTATCCTTAAAGAAACAGTTCTCTATTGATTATTATATTGTACCAAATTTATAGTAGTAATTTCCAAAGTTATATATATATATATATATATATATATATATATATATATATATATATATATGTGTGTGTGTGTGACGGATGCTATTAACTAGAACTGAAGATAGTGTTGAAACGATTAATCAAAATCGGGAATTAGAAAAATCGAAATATGTTAGGGTATCAGAATCAGTATCGGAATCAGAAAAATTGGGCCTAAAACTATTATTTTAACTGTTATTATTTTTTTTTTTCTTTGTATATTTAAAACTTAATTTCCATTGCTGGAAATGATAAATATTTATTAATTTCAAACTACCACTAAAACTAAAATCTATATATCACCCCCCACCCCATCCCTCACAAGTGTATTTTTTTATGTTTTCACAATATATGAACACATCACATAGTTTTTTATGATAATCTGAAAAAAAAAAATTGAAGAAATAACTCTATATCTAAATATTTAAAGATTTTAAAAGAATCGGAATCGGAATTGTATCGGAATCAGGGATTTAGAACAGAATTAGTGATTGTATTGGAACCGATAAAAATATTGGAATCGTCCCATCACTAATCGAAACCAACGCATATAGATCTCCAGGCTTATTCCTTGCCATCTGAGCTAACAACAGATGATTATCAGAACTTTTAAAAGTAACTGACTTTCCCATATAAATGTACATTTGCACATGCATAGAAATAACACGTTTAATCGACTTATGCTTACCAAGTTCCAATTTTTTTCAATTTTGGCTCATTAACAGCTTTTTAGCTTGTTAAAATCCCTCATATATCATGTTTTAAGTTTGTAGACCAAAAAATTGACAGAGTAGTTTGATAGAGGCCTATTTGAAGAAATTGGATGTATCACATTTTATATTCAAGACATCAGTTTTTTTATTCGAAAAGTTTTAAGATTTTTACTTCTTGGAAATATTCCAAATGTAATTATCAGAAATATTCCAAATGTAATTATCAGAAATATTCCAAATGTAATTATCAGAAATATTCCAAATGTAATTATCAGAAATATTCCAAATGTAATTATCAGAAATAGATTTTTCTAAGATTTTATTTTAGGATTTTGATGCAAATCTTTACTATTCACTTTGTCTATCTGTCCATTCCACTTTTTCTTGGATACTACTGAGAAGATTTGTCTGAAATGTATGGACCTTTGTTATAAGGTGCAGAAAACTAAGTATTATGGTATCCGTTCGATGCATAGCTAGGAAATTGACAAATCTCATTTTTATTCAAGAAATTTTTTTATTGTTATTAAAATTTTTATTTCTTGGAATTATTGGAATTAGATTTTCCAATTTTTTTATTTTAGAATTTTGATGCTGATGAGATTATAGTTTCTTATATTTTTTAAAGGGTTTTATTATTTAATAAGTAAAAAAAATGTATATTTTTATTCTTTTGTAATTTTAATTGTTCGAGTAGTATGTATATTTTTTATCCATAAAAGTAAAACAATGTCTGTAATGTGTATGTGTATTTAACCGATAAAATCTTAAACTACTGTTCACATAACACTGAAATTAATGGCAAAAAGTTGGTTGGTTGTTCGGTTTATTAGCCTATCAAAAGCTGCATGGTCATTTAAGGCCAAATAAGATTTTTTTGGTTTTTTTTGAGGTTTGTCTTAGTAAGGGAGGTGTTCTTTATTTTCCAGTATGTCGAGGTGAGATTGGAGGAAGATTTGGGTTGAATTTTTTTTTTAAGGTAGATTTATATTTTGGAGAAGAGATTTGCCTCTTTCAAGTAATTTAGAATTGTTTTTTCATTTCTATTTTCAAAGAGATCTTTAATGTTGTTAGTGCTGTAGTGCGAAAAGTAATTATACACCAAAGATGGTTTGTAACAAGTAAAATCTTTGTTTGGATGGATGAATAACGCATACAGAAATATGTCAGCATAAATAATAATAATTATTATTATTATTTATTTTTTTTTTTTACAAAACGTGATTAACGTCTAATTTTCTTGCTTTCAAGTAAACAAAGTTTTATAATTGAGTTCACGAGTTAATTTCTCCATTTGTAAAAAAAATAAATAAAATAAATAAAGATAATAAAAAAATAATGAATTTAATTTGTAACTAAACTTTTCATCTTCTGAGTAGTTTCACCATTTTAATACAAAATATTCATTCCAACTTGCTGACATATTTTTATTAGTTTTACGCATGTGCAAATTCAATCATAGCTAGAATAGGTTTAATTTTAAATCTTTCTTGACGTTTCTGAATTTTTGAGATGAGGATTGGTTATTCGTATCATACTGCTCTCATCTTGAGTGTGATTTTCATGTTTCGGTCGATGTAACCTCTGACCTTCTTCAGGTGTATCTTGTCGAACTCGGGAATGTTTCTGTCGAACTTGGGAATTTGGACGGAGTT
This sequence comes from Euprymna scolopes, assembly GCF_053919585.1. Classification (NCBI taxonomy): domain Eukaryota; kingdom Metazoa; phylum Mollusca; class Cephalopoda; order Sepiida; family Sepiolidae; genus Euprymna; species Euprymna scolopes. The sequence continues at coordinate 14,003,047 of NC_136501.1, forward strand.
TCGAGCGGAACCCTTTATTTATTTCACGGGGGTAGTGTGCTCTTGTTCTGTCAGCCATGACTGGATAGAGGTCCTAAGTAATTTGCAATTGCATTTTTCAGTCGACCACACTGAGGATTGAACCTTCAATCTTCAGGAGAATATCACTTTTTACAATTGATTTTTTCCAAGTTCTCTAACCACTGTGCCAGTGCGCCATGGGTCTTTACAGACCTGAAGATACACCTGAAGAAGGTTAGAGGTTACATCGACCGAAACGTTGTGAAAATCACACTCAAGATGAGAACAGTAGTCTGATGAATCCAAAAGATATGGATAGATCTTTCTTGTCTATCTGTCCGATAGTTCAAACGGTAGGAAATGTGGCTGGAATGATAAATGAGGGAACGGTTGGAGCATTAGAGGTTTTGGGTTCGAATCTAGCTGATGACATCCATGTCATTGGGTTTTTTTTTTTAAACTTTTGAAAGCACTAATACGAAATCTGCATGAATTAAAATATATTTAAGCATATTTTATGACAGGGTAAGGCTGGGCGTCTCCACCCACTTCCTGCTAGTATCTTTATAAATACAGCTATAAAATCGTGTGGTATTTTTTTTTTTATTTAAGTGTAAAATCAAAAATTTATTAAATTTAATTAGAAAATACAATAATAGCATGTTTAAGATTGTAAAATTACCACAACCAAGAATTTTATATTTTCATGGTTTAGATTCTTTTTTTTTTTTTTTTTTACAAAACGTGATTAATGTCTAATTTTCTCGCTTTCAATTAAACAAAGATTTTGTAATTGAATTCACGATTTAATTTCTCAATTTGTAATAATAAAAATAATAATAATAAAAATAAAAAAGTAAAAATAATAAAAAATGTTTTAAAATAATAAAAAAATAATAAAAAATATAAAAATATTGAAAAATAAAAATAATTTTAAAAAATAAAAATAATAAAAAATAAAAATGATAAAAATAAAATAATTAAAAAAATATCAAAATAATAATGGATTTAATTTGTAACCAAACGCTTCATATATTATTTCCAGAGGTTCCGAGTAGTTTCACCATTTTAATGTTGTGTAATTGTTCTGAAAGATTGACAGAAACAGCAACCCTCAGTTTGTGGGCTAGGGTGAAGGATGGGGGGGGTAAGACTGCGAGCAGATGATGGATTCTGAAAGAGTCCAAAAAGGATAGTTCATCAGTTTCTACGACAGGTCATCAGAAAAGTCTGAATGAGACCGCAATGAGTCAGAGAAAGTCCGGGTCTGATTTATGCTTCCATCAACCATGCATTGCATCAATCAATGGATAGGATTTCACAAGAAATAGATCTGAAAAATAAAAATGGTTGCCAGTGACAAGCACTCTAAACTCTAATGTGGTGCCAGTCTCATTCCATTAAGTAGTCCTATAGGCCTTGAGTAGTGAGCTGCTGCAGCCAACAGCAGCAGCAGCCGCGGCAGATTCTCGGGTGATGAGGGTTGTGACAGAGGCGGTTGGCTTGATGGCTACTCAACTTGGATGGATCTAACGATGAATAGATGAGGATTGAGAAAATCCAGTATTGGCTACACAAGTGATGCTGGTCCACTAATACAGTTTATCTCCTCCCCCTCCCCCTTTCTCCTTTATTGCTCTCTCTCTCTTTCTCTCTCTCTCTCTCTCTCTCTCTCATCCGTTTCTTTCACTCTTCGACACGTATGCCTATTCTACAAATACCGCTTTTCTATATTCACCTATTTCCCTTTTCTTGTTTCTTACACGTTTATAAGCACTGACCCCCCTCTCTCTTTCTTTCTCTTTCTTTCTCTCCCTTTCTCTCTCTCCTTTTTCCTATGTTTACACGATGGCGATTGCTTCTCTAACACTTAATTTTTCGTTTTATCTATCTATCTATCTATCTATCTATCTTTCTTCCTCTTTCTCTCTATCTATATATTATCTCTCTTTCTTTATCTATTGCTCTCTCTCTCTCTCTCTCTCTCTCTCTCTCTCTCTCTCTCTCTCTCTCTCTCTCTCTGCATTTGATGGTCAGTTTGATCAGGCTTACTGACCAGCAGGCCAACGCTAACTTTTTCCCATGCCGAAGATTAGGCGAAGGATTTGGAATCAAAGCCAGCACTTGGCTGCTCCTCGTGGTCGGCCTTGTAATGCCGGTGGACATCTGTCTGTTACACGAATATGTGTCCAGATTGAAATGTCAGAGTTACTGAATTTTATGGCCAGCTTCACTGATACCTGGAGTAAATCTGACCACTCTTCTTGACCCCTAAAGGTGGCATTAAGTTTCAAAGAAACTTCACTACCATTGAAAGAAGCATAAAAACAAAAACGCATGAAGGACCCTCATTTTTAATGAGATTTTCCGCGGCGGTTGCTAACTTTAATAAGATTATACCAGATGAGCAATTCTTTAAGACGCTGTTTATGATCTTATCTTTTGTGAAGAGATGTCTTACTCATGTCAGGAAGAAAACTAACTTTATTGCGTTGACCATAATCTACCCACACCCATCGAATGGTCAAGCTGACCTTACAAAAACGGACTATACTTTAATATTTCAATAAGAAAAATGTATGTGTATCCATTCATTTCTACAAAGAATATTCAGATATTAGTAAATTATTAGTATTTTTTTTTAATTATGTTTTTCTTTTTACCTAATATATCAGACCAAATAGATTTTCTATAACAAAAATTACGGAAAATTATCGAATAGAATTTTAATTAAAAATATAAATCACTTTTACTATACGTTTCCAATTATTTATCATCACAAACGTATTTAATGAATAGGGCTATAACAACAGAATATTGTTTTCATTGTTTTAACTCTCGAGTATATGATCCGATGCAGTTAGACACAGTTAATCAACCGAGAACCACATCACTCTATATAAAAGCATATAAGATATCAACGGATACACACTCGAGAGTCAAAACAATGAAAAGAATATGCTGTTGTCCTAGCCCTATTAATTATCGCTCCCGTTCTCATTTTTAAAGATGTAAGATGTGTCCGTGCCAATGGAGAATCGGAAATATGCAATAAGATTGATTTATATTTTTAAATAAAATTTTACTAAGTAATTTTCCGTAATTTTTTGTGTAGATCCCTACGTTTGCCTGATGCATAAGTATATGTAAGAGTTTTCTTGTTAATGTGTTTTGCGCTGCCATATTTCATCTGTGTATGCCTACCTACAAGTACCACAAAAAAAAGTGTCTGTATGTATGTATGTGTGTCCGTCAGTCATAATTTTTGTAAACGAATATCTTAAATTCTTTTAGAAATGGAAAATACTGCATTGATTCTAAATAATAAAATCCCCTCTAAAACAAAATGGACGCTATAACCGAAAATCGAAACCAAAACCTTGAGGTCTTCAATCTGATGTTTTACAGACTAAACTATTTCAATTTTGTTATCATTTAAACACTACCGTGTTTGAATATATGGTTAAGTGGCAGTTTTAATCATTTAGAACTGCTTTAAAGCTTCACCGCTCACTCATTTTTATTTTTTCATTATTTAATTTTTTTTTCCATTGGTTGATTATTTTAATCTACAAACATTTCAGGGTGTTATTACTATTGGTAAAGTTAATTTTATTGATAATTATTACTATTGGTAAAGTTTATTTTTTTAAATACTTTTTATTTTTTTAAATTTTTATTAATAATGCGTTTAGTATTTCAAGTTTTCGTTTATTATTGGTTTATTCAAGTATAGATGTGTTATCACTTAAAATCTTCCTAAATTAGGACAGGGGACAAGAATGTTGATTAGTCAAGTGGTTAAATATAGCATTGTTTTCGTAGTGATGCATGGTTAATCTCCTCGACAAAGTGGTGGTAGTTATATATATATATATATATATATATATATATATATATATATATATATATATATATACTCGTCTTGGAAACTTTTCAACCTTTAAAAATCATATTTTAAAAAATCTTTTAATCTCAAATTCTTCAAAAAATGTTTTGCTTGTAAGACAATTAAACTCTTACAACCATTGCATTATTTTACTTCCAAGAATTTATGCTAATTCTAACATTATTTTAAGGACCATTATTTGCTTATCATGAAAAAACTTTTTCGGGAATTTATAAATAAAACCGTATTTTATATCATAGCTCCTCAGCAGTGTTCATCAAATACCACCTCCCTTAAAAAAAGAAAAGAAAAAAATTAACAAAGACGTTCCGGATATCGGATCTAGTTTTTTGGGTTTTTTTTTTTTTGCTCCAGATTAATTATTTTGCAAAAAAAATCATATTATTAAAAAATTACCTTATCTATAATAGACAAACTGCCTAAGTCTGGGAGATTTCATCTCAATTAATAATAGATTTAATTAAAAAAAAAAAAAACAACAACAAACAAAAAAGAAACAACAACAACACATTTTTCGCCATATTTGAAGGCGGGGGGGGGGAATTAGGCCTGATGGAACTGGTCTGTGAATTTTCAAGAGAATATGAAGAGTAAAGATGCGTGAAGTATTTAAATCTCTGAAAACAATCAGCCTCCATTAATAGGATCATCAATCGAAGTATTGAATCGGCAAAGGTCATCAATCATTGATCACGATCGATTTTGATAGTTGAGACATTCTTTTCAGCCGAAAAGGCAATCACATTTTTTACGTTCAGACATTTTTTTGTTTCACGTAAAAAAAATACGTAATCTAATATGCTAAATTAAAAAAAAATATTGGGCAAATCAAAAACAAATAAATAAAAAAAATACAAGAATTTGATAAAAATGTTTTAATAATTCGCATTCTTTCGCTTTTAACTCTTGACTTCATTTTCGTGCTACGTTTCGACCAATAATAATAATAATAATAATAATAATAATAATACCAATAATGATAATAATAATAATAATTATAATAACAATAACAATAATAATAACAACAATAATAATAATTATAATAATAATTATAATAATAATAATTATAATAATTGTAATAATAATAATTATAATAATAATTATAATAATAATAATAATAATAGTTATAATAATAATAATTATAATAATAATTATATAATAATAATAATTATAATAATAATAATAATAATAATAATAACAACAATAATAATAATAATAATAATTATAATAATAATTATAGTAGTAGTAGGAGCACTAGGAACAATTCCGAAAAACCTGGAAAAAAGAATGGGAGAAATTGGAATCAGAGGAATAGCTGCAAAAATACTACGCCTAACGATAATGAAAACGGCTGAAATATTAAGGAAAACCCTTGAATGCGGAGAATAATACACAAGACAATATAACGAAGAAGCATTACAGGGAATGAAGAACACCGAAGCTGCAGATCTACAAGTTCTACACCGCCATCATGCATCCCCTCCATTGTTTCACCACCGTTCTCCCAATAGAAAAGTGATACCAAAGAGCCGAGAAGGGTCAAGGAGGATGGAACGACCAAGGAGGGAGCACTGGCCAGACCTCCGCTGGACAAGTGTGAAGAGAACTGGGATCTTGGGGAGGCTGAGTGCCACTCAAATTCCAGAATAAACCAATGGCCACTACCAGAGAGAAATCAATGGTAAGAGGCTGTTACGATGATGCAAATTTATTTGCAAATGCTATCGAAGGAGGAGGTGAGAGCTGGACGTCTGGGGAGACTTGTTGTCACTCAGCTTTCAGAGAACACCACAGGTCTCCAATCAGATCGTTTGTTGACTTGTGTGAAAGCTCCATGTGAGCCAATAATAATAATAATAATAATAATAATAATAATAATAATATTATTATTATTATTATCATTATTATTATAATCGTTATTATTTTTATTGTTATTATTATTTATTATTATTAATAATAATAATTATCATTATTATTTATTATTATTATAATCGTTATTATTTTTATTATTATTATTTATTATTAATATTATTATTAATAAATAATAATAATAATAATAATAATAGGTAATAATAAAAATAATAACGATAATAAAAATAAAAATAAATAATAATAATAATAATAATAATAATAATAATAATATATACGTATATATAAGTAAATAAATGTATAAGTAAAAAAATTACTATCAGAATCTTTACAGTTAAGAACAATTTTCTGACATGTTAGCATATAAAATTATATAAGAATAAAGATGCATAAAAATAAGTATTTTTTGTATCAGACTAGCAAATAGATAAACGGAAGAAAACAGACATGCAAATCTAAACACTCAATATACAGTCGAAAGAAGCTTTGAGTAATTCATATTAATAGAATAAAAATAAAATAAATACCTAGGAATCTCTACTATAGTATAGAACGTACTGCGCGCGCCCGCGCGTGTATGTGTGTGTAAGAGAGAGAGAGAGAGAGAGAGAGAGAGAGAGAGAGAGAGAGAGAGGATTCTCTATAGACTCGGAAAGGGCCGGGCCATTTATTAGGCAATTTCACACAAAAGTACTGGATGTATCTGGGAGTGTTCGTGTGTAGGTTTTGTATCGGAATGTGTCCGATAAGCATCAAATATCGATAATCGAAAAAATCCGATTTTGACCAACATTAACACTATTATACAACCTAACATCGTAAGTGCATTTAAGAAATTTTATCAGCGCACAAGCAGAAAGGTCCAGCCTATAAAATCAACTGTAGATTCATTTATGAGACAGGGATACGTGCGAAATGAATGTTTCTTTTAAGAGCACAACTGAACCATGATACTCGACTTTGCATTTTAAACTTTAATTCAAGCCATTATTTACAGATAATTTTATAAAGTCAACAGTAGATTCTCTACAGTGCAATGTAGACTACAATGTATTGTGGCTTAAGCCAAAGCGGGATACATTTGAAGTTTCGCCCTGCTACGGGGGTGGGGGTCCCTAACTATAACAGGCAATCAATCGATTTGATTAAAAAATGAGCGATTTCATCGATTTCGATGGCAATTAAAGTATGGGTGGGCAGAACATTTGTTGATCCTCGTTCAATCCCAGACAACGTCGGGTCTCCCTGCTAGTAATAAGTTCAAAATATGGCAGACTTAGCAAATGCATAAGCCGACTTACCGCTAGATCTTGTTTGGGCTGTGAATACTATGTTATTTTAAATATTTAGTCAGGGTTTACTTGTGGGGAAAAGTATCCTTATGCAATGTTGTTACGACAAATTAGTGTACAGAGACACGTTAGGCACTCGTGTATAATGTCTAGTGAGCATTCAAGCCCTCGTGTGTGTGTTTGTGTGCGTGTGTTTTTGTGTGTGTGTACGTTTGTGTGCATGTGTGTGTGTATATGTTCGTGTGCATTAAAAGCATGAGTACGGTATAACCCACAGCGATTAAAGTAATAAAATACAGTGCTCAACATAAATAAATTCCAGAGCCGATAATAATCATGTTTAAAAGTCTATAAGACGCTTGAACAGACACGATTTCTACTCGACGAAGTTTCAGTTTTCAATGCGGTAACTGATACATGGATTGGGTATATAAAAAATCATTGAAGCATGTGCACTACTTGCTTGGAGTGGGTATCATTACCACGTTGTACCCGACGATCCTTTTGGCTGAAGCCATGGTCACTCAGGCATCTCATACGCTTTTAAACATGATTGTATCCACCCATCCACCCTCACATCCACAACTGTTTTAATGTTATACGACTATGCCTTGTTGCTAGAAGTATTGAGATTTTTAGATAACTTGCAAGAGTTCTTTTATTTTCACTAGCATTTCAGCCCGGCGTTGCCCGGATGTTTGGAGGTGTATGTTGAGCAAAAAAAAAAAAAAAAAAAAAAAAAAGCGGTCAATTTGTTTTTAACTTTGACCCCTATTATAACCATTAACATTTATTATTTTGGTATTTCTTGGCTTCTTGGCCTTAGGGCCGGGATCAAAGTATGACCAACGACACCCACAATCCCCCCTTTTGAGTTGGCCATGTGCCTAAGTTTTTGTTCATTCTTGATTTTCAATGTATTTTTAACATGAATAAAGGATTTAATATCTCAAAGTGCAGTATCTGTTGTGGCAGATACTGCAAGCAAAGACCATATGTGGGGGTAACCCCACATATCAGACCTTGGTCAATGTAAGGGCAACCCTTCATACCAATTGTCACTATCCAGCTCCCATTTCCCACCCATCGGGAGCTGGTCCCCTTTTCCCTCCCCCCTCCCTCTCTCTCCACATTAAAAAACGGCCTTGTGCCTAATTTGCTTCAGTGGGGGAGCAAATAAATACCTCAAAGTGTAGTATCTGTTCTTCAGATCTACACTTCAATTTCTTGTTCTCTGTTAGTGGAGGAGAAATCCTTCACGACTGAGACAATTTTTAATTTTTGTTCCTTTTCTCCACATTAAAAAAACGACCCTGGTGTCTAACTCTGTCCCGTGGGGAGGCATTGTAAATAGTAACATTTATTATTTTGGGCTCAAATCAAGTTATTAAGTTAGATCCAAGGAACCTATATCTAAAATTTCAATTGTTTATACCCAAAATTGTGGGAGGAGTTTTGTAGAGTTCTCAAAGGTCAAATCGTTGAACTTTGACCCCTTAACAGTAAAATTTCTGGCCGAAAATGGATAACAAAGATTTTCCCAAATCTCAGTACCCTGCATATCAAATTTCGAGTCTGTAGACTTAAAATTGACAGAGTTATTGTACACAGACCCACAGACACATACAGACAGACAGACAGACACGTTCACCTTTATAGATATATTAGCATTTGGAGGTGTATGCTGAGCAAAAAAAAAAACAACAAAAAAAAAGGTCAAATTTTTAACTTTGACCCCTATTGTGACCTCTTGACATTTATTGTTTTGGGTTCAAATCAAGTTATTAAGTTAGATCCATGTCCAAGGAACCTATATCTAAAATTTCAAGTGTTTAGAGCCCAAATTGTGGGAGGAGTTTTGTAGAGTTCTCAAAGGTCAAATCGTTGAATTTTTACCCCTTAACAGCCAAATTTCTGGCCGTAAACCGATCACATTGATTTTCCCAAATCTCAATACTCTGTATATCAAATTTCGAGTCTGTAGACTGAAAATGGACAGAGTTATTGCGAAGGAAAATGTACACAGACACACAGAGAGACAGACACACACACAGACACGTTCACTTTTATAGATATATAGATAGATTTATTTTTTAATTTATAAGAATCTTAGAAGCCTAGAGGTACCAAATCATCCAACAGGATGATAGAGAGAGGGAGAGGGGAGGGAGTGCTAATTACAGAATGAATACTGAGTGGGGGTGGGGTCTGCGCAAGAAAAGAGAATTGATACCAATGAAGCTCAAAATAGGATATTTTAAAATTTCGTTTTATCTCAGATTATTGTAATTTACAAAAATTTTATATCTTTTGTTTTTTTTATGAAAATCGCTCCAGACAAGGCATAGAGCCACTTGATGAAAGGAGCTAAAAAGTGAGATTGATAGATTTTGACCCAGAAAACAGCAATTCCTTTTCCTTTCTTATCATATCATATGAATCCGGAAATTCTATTATTCGTAGGTACAAGCAATAATCGCGGAAATATGATAGGGGGACATAGTTTTGGAAGTTGGTTCATCATATTTTTTTGTACGCTTCTGATTACTATTTGATTGTATTTGAAAGATTAAAACCTAAACTTAATTTCCAAAAGGTAAAAAAAAAAAAAATATTTGTACACGTGAAAAAAAAAATTACAATGAAAAGTGGCTGAAACTGACAAATTTAGCTAAATTTTGAAATTAAATAAACTCATTCTAAAAATCCCTTGAAAGATAAATATTAGTTTTCCGCATCTATTTCAAAGATAATTAGTAAAGTCCTAAGATATTGAATTGAATAAAGAACACCTTGTTTGTACAAAAAAACAAAAATAGCTTAATTAGCCCCCAAAAGCGAGAGATTCTGATTTCGCATAAAATAAAACAAAGTCGTCTATAAATGCGTTCTATGGAAGTCCCAAATGTCAAAAAGTCAAAATGTTACATTGTTCTTATTTAGATGACGTAAGCATTATGGTTGTTCTTATGTTCGTCTTAGTAGGTTCATGTTGTGTGCAGATATACCGCGTATATATCAAGAGAGAGACAGTTCTGTATATATAAAGAGACGGAGAGCCTAGCATGTAATTCAATGAGAGGAGATTTATGAATATCTTGATAGATAGACGGAGACATAGTGCGTTTGGCATTTACGTTTGACAGTTGTACATATAATATTTCTTACCTATTTTTGAGATGATGATTTTCACAAGTTCTTATAATATAAATGGACAATACCTTTTCTGTTGAAAACATAACACGAAGATGCAGATACAAAAAGATGAAGTTGTTTATTTTTCGACCGGTCGGAAATGATTGTTACACTTCAGGGATTCAAAATTGTTTACATGGTTACCTCTAAACCTCTCGCTTCGCAGAGGGTGCCCTGACTCTAACTGAGAATCGGTCTGAACCTCTCTGCTTCTCTAGTCTGACTGATCTGATTCTCTTCTCCCCTAACTAACTTCGAACCCTTTCCTATATTGAGAAATCATTCCTGCCATGACGTCACACGTATGTCTGGTCAACGTGACCACAACTCACGTGTTTCAAACATGCGCGATTTGCACGTTTTGAAACCATTTCTGACGACCAGGAATTTTTCCATTCTCTTTGTTTTACAAAGGAATTTAACCCACTTGTTAATTCTCTAACCGATATTTGTATTATGCATTCTTTCTAAGAATTGTGAATAGTTTTTCCATCCAAATTGTATCTATTAAATATTTTAACAGAATCAACAATTTAACTGGACATTCCATTTAAAACCTAGTGTTCTTTAAAACTTATCTACAGGGTTACATCCTTGTTTTATCTGATATCGTTTTCATTTAACTAATTCTCTCTTTTTTTTTACTTACATGAAAAGGGGACAGCCTTTATCATGTAACAAAAAGGATGTCTGAAAATTACGTCAGGTAGTTAGATAAAGCAAGGGAGTGGTGGTTTTCTTTTTTTCCTCCCAGCCATGCATCCATACAATCCTATCGTGAACTTTTGTATAATTTTTACCGTTTTTTAATTTAATTATTTTTCTGTGTTTCTGCTTTTAAATTAATTTTTTTTCAAGATTTTATAAACATTATGGTACACTGAAAGTTACACATTCATTCCAGCAAGGAAAATATTAGAATCTTACGTATAAAAATTACATGATACATGTAATCCCCCCCCCAAAAAAAAAGTAGAAACATTTTTGCTATTATAATTTTTTAAGTGAAAATATTAAATAAACGATACTTAATTCAATGATAATATCGGTAGTTCGAGAAATCAATTTTTCTTCAGGTTATATTGAATTCATTAATACGAACTTTAGGGTCTTTTTTTCATGAGAAAAATTAATTTTTCATTTTTTTAATTGTTACTATTTACGATGCTTTATTTTCATTAAAAAAATCAAAAATAAATTCATTCATTTTTTTTTACTACTGAAAACCATAATTTTAGTAAAGGCATGTTTTGTTTAAACAAAATAATACCTTTCCATGATTCAAATC
>NC_136501.1:14019600-14027100 GCF_053919585.1 Euprymna scolopes
TTTTTTCTATCAGTGTCATTTACAAAAAAAATTGTAATTCATATCTACTTATGTCTTACGGTTCTTACTGTTTATTTAGTTTCATCTTTGTTGTTTTCCCTCACATTCATCAAATGAAAGTGACGTTGACAGATACAAAAGCTATCTGCTTCATAAGAAAAGTTAATATAAAAAAACATGTCTTCTTGTAGGTTGAACATATCTCATCATCAAAAAAACAAACATCGTCTTCACTTAAGTAGTTCTCTACAAACTAGTGAGACTTTCAATTTGGTGAAAAGAAGAATTTGCCGTTTTTTTTTAAATTTTCATTGTATTTTCACACGAGACCATATGCAAAATTTTTTCACTGCTATTGCTATTATTAGTAGTACATATTTACCTGCCCCCCCACCCCACGAGGGTAAAGTTAAACACAAGATTGATTTTTACTGTGCAGAAAATCCAGTTCTTCAAAAAGGGACACTGGATTGGGACACAAACAAAAATTTCCTCAGTGTAGAAGAGTTTCTCCTTCACTGACTGAGCATAGTATCAGAACAGATAATACACTTTGCTCCTAGCCAAAAAGTAAAAATAAAAAAAAACAAGGAGGGAATGTGTAACTAAACTAGGAGAAAGAAAACTTTGAATTAATGCCAGTCTTTCTCTGCTCATCTTAGCATTGTTTCTACTCATCCTAAACATTTTCCTTGCCACTAGAGTCAAGTGGGAGAGATGTGGTTGGGGATAGTATGATCCTTGATTCACACTAGATAGCAACCTTTACAGTGCGTACCTATCTCTACAGAGTCACATTTCGTCCATGCATGGAGTACTATTTCTACGTCTGGTTGGTTGTTTTTGTTTTACGGCCTATCAACCCTTTTCAGGTTATTTAATGCCGAATCCAAAGATTTTGAAGAAAATTTTTTTAATAGAATATATTTATTGTTTTCAAGTCGGTTTCTATTCAACCCATAGTTGGGACCCTAACAGATACTACCACTCCGGGTCAGAGTGGATCTGGGAGCAATGGCAATTAAAGGGTGGCTCCACACTCCCCAAAGCCCGCAAGCTGGGGCCTCACCACTGGATATAGTTTAAGGTCATATCCAGGATCATTCTACATCTGGGCTGATGCATCTATTAGGTTGGTGCAAAAACAATATCGTTTTTTCACATATGTTAATTTTAGATATGATTTCTGAATTAATTCATTGATATTTATATAGCAATATTATATATATAGCAATGTTATGTATATAGAAATGTTATATATCATTTTTAAGCACGTTTTTCCCTTTATCGAATCGTGTTATTTGTTACCATTCTTAACACGATTTTCATGTTCCAGTTCAAACTAGGCCAAAAAGCTGCCAAGACAGCTCGTGATATCAATGATGCTTTTGTCCCAGGAACTACTAATAAACATGTGGCACAACGGTGGTTCAAAAAATATCGCAATGGTGATGAGAGCTTCAAAGATGGTCGTAGCCAGCCGACTGCGATTGATAGCGAACATTTGAAAGCTTTAATTGAAGCCGATCCTTGCAAAACCACATGAGAAGTTGCTGTTGAACTCAAAGCCGACCACTCAACAGCAAATTGGGAAGTCAAAAAAGTTGGATAAATGGATGCTGCATGAATTAAACGATAATAAAAAAAAACTTGTCATTTTTAGGTGTCTTCTATGCTCCTTCTGTGCAATCAAAACGACCCATTTATCGAGCGGATTGTGACATGTGAGGAGAAGTGGATCCTCTACAACAACCATGTTCAGCACAGTGGTTGGATGCCGGAGAAGCTTCACAACACTTCCCGAAGCCGAAATTGCACCAAAAAAGGTTATGGGGACTGTTTGGTGGTCTGCAGACTGTCTCATCCATCACAGCTTCACAGGCTGAGAAGTACTGCTACTGCCGACAAATTGACAAAATGCACCAGAAGTTCCGATGTATGTGCTCGAAATTGGTCAATATGAAGGGACCAATTCTCCTCTATGACAACGCTCACCCACATTTTGCTCAACTGCTCCTGCACCTCAAACATCTGCACATGCTGAACAAATAGTGCTACAAGACTCTGCCTCATCCACCATATTCACCAGACTTCTTGCCCACTGATTATCAATTTTTCAAGCATCTCGACAACTTCCTGCGCGAAAAATGCTTCAAAAGCTGAGATGATGCCGAATTGGCCCTCAATGACTTCCAGAACTCCGGATTTCTATGCTAACGGGATAAATAAACTTGTTTCTTGTTTGAAAAAAGGTATCGATTCTAACGGTTCTTATTTCAATTAATAAAGTTTATTATGAAAGGAGTTATGATCTTTTGAAGTTGGATGCCAAAAACAACATTATTTTTGTACCAACCTAATACCACTAGTCTTTCTTTCTCAGATGAACTTAAAAAAGAATCTTCACCATAATTGGTCCAACACTATCAAGCAAGCTCTGTCCTATCGCAGCAATGTTGCAATTCTGTGCCTGTTTTAAAAGTGTTTTTTTGGAATGTGCTCAGATGAACTCATTGCACTCATACCTCCTAGACGTACATACTCCTGACAAACCTGTTCAGCAACAAAATCTCACCCCTTCACTATAGAGATCCCTAGATGTCAGAAAGCTACTACTTTGACTTTGGAATTCCTTCCTTGCTTCCTATTTTCCTGACTGTACTGACATGCAAAAGTCTAACTGCAATGTAACCTGACATCTCACTCATCTCCTCATATAATCCCCTATAAACATGGTCCTAAATAAAAGCTCCTTATGTCCAAGCAGCAATATTCTTTGTTTAAGTTGAACAAGAGTAAAAAAATTTTAAAAACAAAATATTGTCTCATGGAGACTGAAAGGAGGCCAACAAACCCAAGGAAGCGATTTCATTTTTTTTTTTGGTTGCAAGCGCCCCTGTTGTATTAAAGAAGTGGACTGATGTTGTTGCGATGATCAATATTGGTCAATGCAGATGTTAAAAGTCGGCGTTAATCCAAAAGAACCACGTGGGGAAATAAAATCCGACAGCTAATGATATTGCGTAAAAGCCTATTAGGCATTGGCCTCCTCTACCTCATTTGCACTGAATTCTTCGTATCAGGTGTAAATTGTTAAGCAAACAAGTCTGGCAATTAATCAATTAGTAGCCTGTTAGCTATCGAAGGCAGAAGGAAGGAGGAGAGGTAATGAAAGGTGGATTGAAGTGGCCACCGGCATCATTTGCCAGTCTCCATTGCTTGCTATGACATCTCTAGTTATTACACCTGCTGCTGTTGCTGCTGCAGCTGCTGCTGATGGCAATTGATTAGTCGTTAAAGTAGGCGTCAAATTAATCTTGGTTTTAACACCCTAAAATACTTACTTGGATTGAAAACATATCTAAAACTGTTTTTTTTTTTTGTTTTTTTTTTTTATAATTGCAGGCAGAGTTCGTTGGAAATTCCACAGATAATGCAAGAAAATAGGTTTAGATTTATTATTTTATTACGTATATGCTTAGATAAAATCTGGGCAGCCTAGGAAGATGTGTGTACAACAGGCGACTTTGATAAGAATGGATGAGAGTTCTTTGGTTTGTAGATGTCGAACAGTTGAAGTATCAGGGTCAGTTAGCAGGGGTAGGCCAAGGAAAACATGAGAGGAAGTGATAAGGATGGGGTTGAGAAAAAGATGAATAAATAAAGACCTGGCCAGAGATAGGTTAGTTAATTTTTAAAAGCCGTCCACCATATGTCAGTATGTAAAACAGACATTAAGCCGATGATGATAATGATGATGATGCCTTCATCGTGACATACAACACTAATAATAATATAATCCCATCTATTATATAAAGGAAAGTCCAAATTCTGCTTGTGGGTGTCTATCTGGCCAAAAAATCAGAAACTATACAAGATACATGTACAAACTTTACATTATCAGATTCAGCCTGACCTCGACCTTATTACAGAAAAAAAAAGAACAAACTACTGTAAAAGTCATATCTTTGGCATCACTAGTAATCAATATATTGCATTTTGAGTTTAAAAAAAAATAATTTCATTCTTACTGGTAGTTGTTTAAAAAACAATACTGAAACTAGGTTAAACAGTCATTTATCTTTTTTGGTTTCTTCTTGCTTACTTTCTTGTCTCTTTCTTTTTTGTTTTATTGTACCAGTTGCCAGGGATAGAGAGAGAGAGAGAGAGAGAGAGAGAGAGAGAGAGAGAGAGAGAGAGAGAGAGAGGACAGTTAGAAAGATGTAGAAAGACAGATAGATACGAAAATAAATAAATAAAAAAAAGCCTCCAATCAGTCTTAAAAGACAGTGGATATTATTGTAAGGGTGATTGCACAAGTGAAGCAAGTGTTGCACAATCCCAACCACACCTCTCCTGAATCGGCACTTTTTGAGTCTAGTGGCAAGGAGAAGTCCAGGACGACTGGAAACAATGCCGAGATAAGCAGAGAGCACAAACAGCACCTGGAATTCCCAAATGGTCACTCATTTTAGTACTGACCAAGCTTAACGTTGCTTAACCGGTGATCTAACGGGAACCGGTGTGTCAACGTGATTACGTCATACAGATAAAGAGAGAGAGAGAGGGGGGGATATTAAAGATAAGAGATTACACTGCTTTGAATGTTTCTATGTTGATAGGAAATAGACTTTCATACCGCATGAATATTTCATATTATCCTCCTTTCTCATTGTCTTACTTTCTCAACTGAGGCATGACAATTTTTTCATTTTGTACTTAATGACAGATTATACTTAGATAATAAATAGAAGATAATGATTATATATATTAATGGCCTGGCAAGGCCACAGGGGAGACAACCGAAGCAGAAAAACTGAAACTGCCTGTCAGGACACTATACATACAAATGTAGGTAAATTTGGACATATTTTATTGGTTTAAAAAGGCGCAGTATTTTTCCTCTTTCAAAGAATCCTTTAAACTTACCACTATTGTAGGTTTCCTTGGGTACTTAAAACGAAAATAACGTTTAAAACTCCAGGAAACGAGTACTTTCCAAGATGTGAAGAAATTATAGTTTCAACAAGTGAGGGATCAATTTTCTATATTAATGAAACGTAAAATGAGCACCAATTTTATGGCCACCTTGGGGGAGTGGGTCTTTTTTTTTTAGGATAGGGTTTATTATGGTCTGGTAGACCAACACAAAATCTATCTTAAAAAAACTTGTTTTCTATATGTTTTCGGGTGTGCTGAAAGGAAATATTGCATTTAAATTTTCCACAAGTATTTTCCGGGTATTAAGCAATGTAATTCCTTATGTCATATTTGGTGACCATTGTTGTATGCGTTTTTGTTGTTGTTTGAAAGCAGGTTTTGTGTTAGTTTACCAGGCCACAATTACCAAATAAACATCACCTAAAACAAATAACAAACGCCCTCCTCTCCCTAAAACTGTAATTTTAAAGGATCTTTTGAGGGTGGAAAGATACTGCACCTTTACCAATGTTTCAATCATAGTCATTTGTTTTCCTAGTTTTGCATATGAATTACAAAATATCTGATATTTCCTCAAAACCTCTGGCCTTGATAAAGGAGAGACTAAAGCTTGCTGCTATGGTTTCAAATGATCTGAAATAACAGCAAGGGGAAACTTGATTCCAAATTATTTCTCACTAAAGGATCATTTTTAAACAAAATTTCTACTTGCTTTCACTTATGAATTAAATTCAAACAATAGTATTCAATTTCTTGACGTTCTCAAAGACTCCAGCAAAGATGAATTCATCACTTCTCTGTATAAAAAGACTATTGCAACCAATTCCTGTATCTTAAACTTCAAAAGTACTGATACAAAACCGCAATTATAAAAAAAAGGTATTAATCGAGCCAAATTGATCTCCTCAAATAAAATGCTGATGCAATTGTCTATTTATATAAAAGCCAAATACGTCCAAGGATGGAGTACTGCTGCCACATCTGGGCAGGAACTGCTAAAAACAGCCTATCCAGCCTTGACAGAGTACAAAATAGACTTTGTGGATTAGTGGGGAATGCCCTTTTCTCTTTCCTGCAACTTCTCTCCCACAGAAGAGACGTTGCGAGCCTGTCTTTGTTTTATCGTTACTTCCACGGCAAGTGCTCGTCTGAGCTCCAATCTCTGGTCCCCTTCGCCAACATTTCACGAAAAACACCTGTCTAGGTGAAATTTTGTCAATAATTTTCCCCATTCTTTATCCGTGCTTAAATCAAAACATATATTCCATGAACAAAACTTCTTTCTTAGAAGTGCACACCTGTGGAACTCTCTTCCGTTTGCCAGTTTCCCACCTGACTACAACTTGGATGCCTTCAAGTCCAATATAAACAAATTCCTGATAAACCGTCCCCTTAAGTAAGACACTTTATCAAACCTCCATTACTAACGGTTGCTACGATATTATCCAATTGATTACTGTACACGTAATAACCCTTATCCCCGAGTGGCTTCCAGGCATTGATAAGTGGTGACTTCCATGTAAAAAACAAAAAAATATTCTACAGCAAATTAAAGAATATCAAACAGGTCTTCAACAACCACTTCTTTAATTTCTTAGTAGGCAAACAAATTAAACTAACAATTAGAAACGTAGACCAAACTAATAATAACAACCAAGTTAACAATTCCCACCTCATCAATATATTCTATGACAACCAGCTACACTACAACTTTAAATCAAATGTTTGTTTTATCGTTATTTCCATGGCAGGTGCTCGTCTGAACTCCAATCTCTGGTCCCCCCTCACCAATCTTTCATGAAAAACACCCGTCTAGCTGAATCCACTGTGAAAAATTTCCCCCACTCTATATCTGTGCCTAAATCAAAACGCGGATTCCATGAACAAAGCTTCTTTCTTAGAACTGCACGCCTGTGGAACTCTGTTCCGTCTGCCTGCTTCTCACCGGACTACAACTTGGATGTCTTTAAGTCCAATGTTAACAAATTCCTAATGAACCGCCCCCTTAAGTAAACACTTCATCAAATCTCCACACTAACGTAATGTACTTGCAATAACCCTTATCCCCGAGTGGCTTCCGGGCCTTGATAAGTGGTGATCACTGTGTAAAAAAAAAAGATGAAAAGGTACTAAGGAATATAATACATCGATATATCAATCCCCAGTCAATAATAATAAGATCAGATTTATAATCTACTACAAGAAATTAACAACTGCTAACCTTATAATAAAAAATAACATTTCCCGGACAACAAAATCAGTTGATGAAACCAATGTGGTCTACCAATTCAAATGTCCCTTGGGAGAATGCATCTCCAACAATAGAAACACCAATAGCTACATTGGACAAACGACTAACACATTGTTCAGACAATTGACCTACCAGCTTCCACATATAAGATCGATTTGCCAACACCTAAAACAACATGGCTGCCCACATTCTCAATTTAGAAAAATCTTAGTTGAAAACACAAAAATCATTCATATGGATCCAAACATAAAAAGACTAAAAATACTGGAAGCACTGTATATATAAAAGCTTAACAGCCAAAAACTAAC
>NC_136501.1:14032100-14084600 GCF_053919585.1 Euprymna scolopes
ATATATATGTCTATATATATTTACATATATATATGTATATATGTATGTATATATATATTTATATATATATATAAGTATATATTTATGTATATATGTATATATATATATTTACATATATATATATGTATATATGTATGTATATATGTATATATATATATATTTACATATATATTTATATATGTATGTATATATGTATATATATATATTTACATATATATACATATGTATATATGTATGCATATATGTATATATATGTATATATATATATGTATATATATATATGTATATATATATGTATATATATAAGAGCAATTCGGTTGGGATTACTTTTTCTATATATAAATAATTTTATTTATATTAGTTTGAGGTTTATCATTGTGTATATCAGGTAAATACTACATCCCTTCGTTTTCATTGATATATATGTCTCTCTCTCTCTCTCTCTCTCTATATATATATATATATATATATATATATATATATATATATATATATATATATATATGTGTATGTATATATATGTATATATGAATATTTTTGTATATATATGCATATATGTACATATGTGTACATGTATATATATATGTATATATATTCATATATATATATATATATTTATGTATGTATATATATGTATATAGTTATATATATATGTATGTATATATATGTATATATGTATATATATGTATGTATTTATATGTATGTGTATATATGTATATATATATATGTATATATATATGTATGTGTATATATGTATATATATGTATATACGTATATGTGTATATATGTATATATATGTATATACGTATATGTGTATATATGTATATATATGTATATACGTATATGTGTATATATGTATATATATGTATATACGTATATATGTATATATATGTATATACGTATGTATGTATATATGTGTATATATGTATATACATGCATATGTACATATATGTATGTATATATGTATACGTTTGTGCACGTTATATATACGTACACATAATATATATATAATTATATACATATATGTGTGTGTGTGTGTGATGTTCCGTACATTAATCTTCTAATCAGCTATTCATGTTATGATCTAGTGTACCTCTGGGATTTTTTCTGGCTGAATAAAATAAAAATAATGAAGAAATTCCGAGCGAGTGAGAAATGGTTAAAAAGAAGGAAATATCGAACGAAGAACAGAAAAACTCGTAGTTTCTACGGAGCAAAATCAATAGGTCTTTGAGCTTTCTTTCATTTTTCTCCCGAGTATAATTCGTCGTTGGAATCACCAGCATGTTCACCAGGGGACATTTTTTTCAGCATGATGATTTTATTAATTATTCCTGACAATCTCTTGAGCTATCTTGACAACAACATAAGATCCTCTCCAATTGTAAACCGTTTTTTTTTTTCTGATTCCTCTTATTCCTTGCCCTTCCAACTGTTTTCTTTCCGCTTTCTAAACACTGTTTCTATTGAACGTATCTTTCTTGGCGTTTCGGAATTCTTTACTTAGCTAACACCATGTCAAAGGCAATGTGTCAACCGGCTAAATAATCCGAGGAATCAACATTAATGTTGTGATGAATCATATCCCGCGGTAAACCAAGAAATATCTCCCGTCTTTGCATAACTTACTGAGATCTTCTGAATTACATGGACTGGTGCATTTCTGTCTCATTTGATAATACTCAGAAACCGATCTACAATTTAATTGGCTACACACCTCCCTCACAGACGTGATATTGCTACTCTCAGTCTCTTCTATATGTACTATTGTAGCACAATCAGGAGGCTCCCTTTTGGGGAAGCTAGGGGATCCCCGGAGAATTAACCTTTTGCCAGACTTGTCATGTACTTATGGAGAGGTGCGCAGCAAGAGGCTGGTGCAGATATAAAAAATGTCGGGCCTGCCAACTTACCAGTTTGACAGACGACATATGCGACGCGAGATGGTTTATGTAATCAGGTGCATAGTAAAAGCTCAAACCTGGCTGCTGTCCTTAGAATTGAAAAACAAAATAATATACATGTTTCCATCTTTTTATCTCTCTTTCTCCCTTTCTTTCGTTTTTCCTGCATTTCTTATCACTCTCTTTCTCTCTCTCTCTCTCTCTCTCTCTTTTAAAGAAAGAGGAGTTGTTTAACAGTTCAAGCTGTGTCTGCGAACAGGACGGGTTGCGTGCTAGCGACGCTCATAGCAATTTTGCGCCGGCCAACGACAGACTTAGGTCTACAATCAATATATTCGTTTTAATTGTTAAAAATAAAATTATTTTTTGTCTTTGTTCGCTATTTTGTACAAACGTTCAGATTCAGCAAACGGTTGCTGTTATCAACAATGCCGATAAAATCCTGCCCATAATTACGATAGAAAAGATTCGAGACGAATCTACAAACACCAGCAAATGAAGCCGACGTCAAATCAACCATAATCAACTCTAATTATTCATCTTTGATGTCACGAACGTCCGTCATCGTCCATGTGCCTATCGTTTCGTCGTGTCTAACACCAGAGGCGCTGGTTGCCGTTCCTAGGATGTAACAGAAATTCAAGAAACGCCGCCACGGCAAACCAAGTGACTCTCTCCAACAAACGATCCGATCACAGTAGAATTGCATGTGTCTTTGGGAATTTTCTGATCTATTCCCTGTTGCCTTGTTCCAACTCGCCTGATCTAGTGTGGAATGAACTGGATTCGAACTTGGAACACCCAGGTCGTTAGTCAATGTCGTTAATCACTTGACCATCATCACCTTCCAGAATATAGTGGTGTAAAGTAAGCAAACAAAAAATATTCAAATCAGGCGTTTAGGGTTTGTGTTAAGCTTCATAGCTAATACTAATCTTTAAAAAAAAAGGGGGGGGGAATTTTGCTTTAAAAAAACTCAGAAACAGTTTTGTCATGTTTCGTTTTTTTTTTTATTATTTTTTATTCTTAACATTTTTTTTTAATCGCCGACTTTTTTTTTTTTTTACTCAGATTCATTATAAATTCTTTATAAATTAGAAATTTCATACTATTTGAAAGAACAGATAGATTTGCCATTCTAAAAAAATGTAATAAAAAATATTTTGTGGCAAACATGTGAGAAGAAGAAGAAGAAGAAGAGGAGGAAGAAGAAGAAGAAGAAGAAGAAGAAGAAGAAGAAGAAGAAGAAGAAAAAAAAAACCTTAAAATTTATCTTCACTTAAACGTGTGATATGTTTAATTTTCCGTCCCTGCCCTGAACATCAGTTTTGCTGGCAAAAATGATTTAATTTAATGTAGATTCATAATTGCCATTTTCTTCCTTGAGTGTTCCGGCTTGCTAGCAGCAGAGTGTGGTTCAGACTTGGCCATTCAATCATATACATTCTCATTTTAAGCCAAAGAGTGAAATGCCAACAATGTCTGCAGACATTTTTTTTTTGTGGTGGTGGTGGTGGGGGGGGGGTTCATGTTCATATTTCTCTATCTTTTTCTTTTCCATGAATGATGAAATAGACCCAACCAGAAAAGTGCCAATTTTTGACTAACAATACATTATGAATTCTAGATGCATAGAAATGAATACCTTCGCCGCAAACTCATCTGTTTATCTGCCCAAAGACGACAGGCTTCGACCGGTAATATGTTATTATGTTAGGGATTCGGATTTAATCAATCGCAGACATTTTTTTTTTCTCCCATTTTTCTCCCACTTCCTGCAAGAAGACTTGCAGGTTACAAAGTTCAGTGAGCCTGGACACTTTTCCCCAGCTTTAGAATATGTCATTTGTCATACAGCCAACTCTGCAGAGCATTGCAGGCAAACCGTTTGATTTTCTTTTTTCGTCCCACCCCTTTTTTTTTTTTTTTTTTTTTTTTTTTTGAGAAAAGAGAAACGTTGCTGCCACGCATATTATTGTACACCTTACTGTAATTGTCCATAGGTCACTCTTTTCTCACAGCGGAGGCTGACTATTCTAAAGATATATCTTTTGCATGTGCATGTGTGTGTGTGTGGGGGGAGGCTATTTAATGCTTGTTTATTGTGACATTATCTCAAGTTAATATAAACATTTCTGTGCATTCATTCTTTTTGCGGACTGTTATTCTCATCTTTATAGTTGTTGTTTCACCACGTTTCAGCCAACTCATCCTCTGGCCTTCTTCAGGTGATTAACTGCAACGGGACAAGAATGCTGAATCTTGTAACTGTATCCTTACTAATTACTGCCTTCCATAGTCGTTGTTGTCTCACCATATTTTGGCCGACTAATCCTCTGGCCTGCTTGTGCTATAGTGAAATTGTTATCTTCAGATAATACTCGCCTGGAACCGTAGAGACTCAACCCCTCTATCCACTATGCCACGAGCCCTAAAGAGCGATCAAGATTGGATTTTATGGTCTTATGAATTAAATTTTGTGTTCGTATCTGATCTTCCATTGTCGGGTCCGTACCGAATAGTATTTTTTTTTTTAAATGTATAATCCTTTGAGATGGGGTTTTATCATTTGTGTATTCATTCTTTTTTGCAGACTGTTATCCTTATCTTCATAGTTGTTATTGTTTCACCATGTTTCGGCCAACTCATCCTCTGGCCTTTTTCGGGTGATTAACTGTGATGGAAAGAAATCTTTGAACTTTGTTGTAGAATATATCTTAAATACAATTTTTGGTATTACTTAAAACAACACTTATTTTTATATAAATCAAATATTCATTCAATAAAGACATAACATATATATAATTTCCCCAAAACCTCTGGCCTTGATGAAGAGGAGACTAAAACTTGCTGCTATGGTTTCAAATGATCTAAAATAACAGCAAGAGGAGACTTGATTCCAAATATTTCTCATATGTTATATCTCCCCTCTTTTGAAAATAGGGTACGATTATGAATATCTCCAATATCAAATAATCCTTATACACTGTGAAATTTACTTTATATATGAAAACCAAAGAGGGGAGATATAACATATGAGAAATATTTGGAATCAAGTCTCTCCTTGCTGTTATTTTAGATCATTTGAAACGATAACAGCAAGTTTTATTCTTCCTTCTATCAAGGCCAGAGGTTTTGGGGAAAAATAAGATATTTTGTAATTCATATGCAGAACTAGGAAATGCTAGGCAGTTCTGTGTCCCAGCATTACCCAGGGAAATTGAGGGGAAAAAAATCATAACCGAAAAAAATAAATTGACCAGAAAGTTATGTTGGGGCGATTAATCAAAATCAGAATCAGGAATCGGTAAAATAAAAAATTGGGGGAGTATTGGGATCAGAATCAGAAAAATGTGTGCGTTTTTTCCCCGTGACAATAATTATCTTATTTAATTATCTTTTTTTTTATTTGATTTTGTTTAAAACAAAATTTTCCACTGCTGGTAATAATAAAATAATCAATATTTATTGATTTTTAACTACCAGTAAAACTTAAATCAATCGATCATCCCACAAGTGTGCTTTTACGTTTGAAAAAAAATATATCTGCATATTTTTAAAGTGTATTTTTATGATAATCAAAAAAATAACAATATTGCAGTTGAATATTTAGAGATATTGGAATCGGTAATTGTATCAGAATTGAAAATTTAGTACGGAATCGGTAATTGTATCGGAATCAGGAAAAATATTGGAATTGTCCCATTACTAACAGAAAGTCTTCTTTTATCAAAAATTCTAAACATTTATGCACCATATACAAAATACATGTAAATAGAACTGTGGACAATAAAAACACTTCTAGTCACCTGTTTTTCTCATTCACCAAAAGTCCTTTATACATGCTTAAATAAATTTAGAATAAAATATTTTGTGTATTAATTTTTTGTATTATTTTTTGAAGAAAAAAACAAACAAAAATAATACCCACAGATTTTATGAAAAACGTTAGTACATTTTTATATCGATGCGATTTTTTTTTCATAATGCTGCGGACTTCGAATCACCAGTTCTTCTGATTCACCAAAAAATCTAATTGTGTGACATTTTTGAGATGTGCCAATATTTATTAATATTTATGTATTTCTGATTTTCTTTTGCAGCTGTGTTACCCGATCGATATTCAATCGAAAATCATCTTCTCAATCGATCTCATCTCTTTCCTGACCCTGGTTTTTCTGAAGGAGACAGTATTTTACAGGTATGTCCAGAATAAAACACATTTCTTTGAAACTTTCTTTGTTTTTTTACTGCAATGAGAGGTATATATATATATATATATATATATATATATATATATATATATATATATATATATATATATATATATAATTATAAAACGCAAATGACCTTGTAACGGGTGTTGTAACCCAACATCCGGTTTACGACTTCCGGTTGCGCATACGTACACAAACATGAACCGATAACAAGCGAAAGTAAATGATTAACTGGACAATAAAACGTATTGTTTCACTGTGTACGTTTTCAGCGTCCCAATTGTTTTTTTTTGCGTTTAAATTATCCAAATAAACAATTGTTAATACTTTCTGCTTTTTTTTTTTTTACAGCGTCCATTTCCACATTGTCTCAGTTTTATTGACCTTATTATTAACATGTAAATTAAATATTTAACCCAATGGGTCATGGATGTTTGTTTAAAATAAATGTAAAAAAGTTACATTTAATTTTCTATTTTAAATGCCATTCTTAATATGGGGAAAGTGTTTTTTAACTATTCTGTACTTTCACCTAACAATTTCATTTAAAAAGATATATCAAAATTTGATTTTAACTTTAAGTATTATGTTATCTGTTCAGTGCACATTTACCTATAAGTATGGCAAACCACTTATAATTCAATGGCTGTAAGTTTTTTTTTTTCAAAAATAAACAATTATAAACATAACGACTCATAGAAATCTATCTATATTCTTTTTTCATTTTAATATACTTTCATAGAAATG
Organism: Euprymna scolopes; assembly: GCF_053919585.1. NCBI lineage: Eukaryota > Metazoa > Mollusca > Cephalopoda > Sepiida > Sepiolidae > Euprymna > Euprymna scolopes. Next base: position 14,038,969 of record NC_136501.1, read on the forward strand.
TTTCTGTTATTTCACAAAAACTATTTTTTTACGTCACAAGTGTCACGCTCATACATTATTCCATAGCTAATATAACATACTGGCCCAACAGGTCACGGGTAGTCTAGTATATATATATATATATATATATATATATATATATATATATATATATATATATATATATATATATATATAACGTAAGATATTCTCCTGTAAAAATTCTTCTTTTTTATCTATAAGACTATGTTTAGGATAGGATATTTTCGATTTTCTATACTTCTCGGATGAATTTCTGTACAAAACATATCTAAGAACACTGCCAGACATATAAATTACCTTTGTGTGAAATTTGCAAAAGAAAGGCTCATCCTTTTCGGAACCTATGAGGAAGAAACTCTCTCGCTCACACATATACAAAGTGACTTTTATTTAATAGCATATATATATATATATATATATATATATATATATATATATATGCTAGCAGGAGGCTTTGCCCGGTTGTAAAATATGCTTAAATATGATATTTTAATTAATCCAGATTTCGTATATATTATTATAGAGTTGCGATTTCAAAAGTAAAAAAAAATATTTGGGTGCCATCAGCTAGAATCGAAACCGAAGCATTCAAAGCTGGTGACATTACCACTGTACCAACGTGACACTCATATGAACTGATTAAAAACTAAAATCAAATATATACCAAGATGAATTTTTCAAAATGTATAACGAGTTTTTTACAATTTTGACCCATTTTGACCCCTTAAAAACTATTTTAACCTACTAAAAAAACATAAAAGAACGGTACGTAAAAAATCCAAGCATGTTTAGTCTTGAATATTTTTTTTCCAAAATTTACAGATTTCAATAATTTGTAAGCTATATAATATTCTGATTGTTTCTTCCTTAGTTCGTTCATACGTTTCACTGAAAAGAGGCCAAACATAATTTTTGAGTGCGAAACTGATTCAAACTTTTTTGAAGCAGTCTCGCTCTCAAAAATTAAAAATGTCAGTCTGGCAACTCTGGACAAGAATATGAAAGAGATCTCCCTATGCTATAGCCTCGTTTTCGAATATCATTAAAATAATATATGATCATCGTTGTTATGGTGTGAGAAAGGGAGTCATAGTAATTTTGACGTATAGTGGTTCTCTACTGCGGAAGTCAGCAGAACATGACATGAAAAAGAGAACATTCGAAAGAAACGGGAAAAAAATCTGCCAAAACGTGCTGGACTGAAGTATTAAATTAAAGATTGTCTCTTACAATATGATTTTATTATTTGTATTGAACTATGTAGCACAATATTATTTTCTGAGAATTTATTAGTACTTATTTGGTTCAGTTTTGTACATAAAAAACGGTGATCTATTTCCAGTATATACTTCGACGGTATTCAAAACGTGAGTAGTTTGTAAGTTTTTACAATATTTATTGCAATTAAGTTACACAGACTTTTCTACGTTTCGTCCACATGTAGCCTAATTGCCATATATATTGTCAGAAAATTTAGATGAGATAAATCATCGGTACCGTCGGTTTCAAACCTGATAATAGGGAACCGTTTTAGGTCCCCATAATCAAGCTCTCTTCAGCCGATACTCATGAAATGAGGAATAAATTCCCCCCCCCAAAAAGTATTATTTATATCTTTATTTTTAGAAATTTCAGATGAGATACGTAATCGGTACCGTCGGTTTCAAATCTGATAATATGGAACCGTTTTAGATCCCCATATCAAGCTCTCTTCAACAGATACCCATGAAATGATTATCGGCTGAAGAGATGACTAATCTAAATTTTCTGAAAATAAAAATACAAATAATACGCTCTTATTTTTGGAATGTTTTCCTTATAATAGAGCACTCTGCTGGAATCATTTTCCCAAAATATAACTAAGTATATATATATATATATATATATATATATATATATATATATATATATATATATATATATATATATTGTTCATATGATGCTTTCATCTATAAGTCAATTTCAAGCTCTAATGAAAATCTACTTCCGTTACAGGCTCTCTATGGCTTTTTGTTCGTGGTAACTTGTGAAGGGGAAGTTTTCTTTGCTTCCCGTACAGTGGAACAATACCTTGGCTTCCATCAGGTGCGTACATATTCATTCATATCCAATGCTGTAGACTATTTTATCATGCTTACATGGGTCTGAAGATTTCCCTATATAATTTGGCAGCTACTGGTAATTCTTCATTGAAAACAAAACCATTAGTAGAAAAGATAACGTTGCTTGTGAATTTAAAAGTCCTTCCGAAACGTGTTTTTCTTTTACACAAGTAAATACAACCGTGTCCAGTTCTAGTCGCAAAGGAACCAACACGTTGTGTCTAGTTTCAGTCACAAAGGAGATCAATAATAGGAAATAATTCTAACTCACTTGTTCTTTGTAGCAACAACATTTATTTCCTCATTCCTGACGCCACCCACGTGATCTAGAACGTTCTCCATATCTCTCACGAGATCTCGAACGTTATCTCGTCTCTCTCGTAATCGTTTTCTTTTTCTATTTTTATAGCTCTTTTTCCCCATTGGTGACGTCACTTCGCATGCATTTGCATCCGCGCTGTGTTACACAGCATGGGTGTTACAACATCGAATTTCTTAATTCCAACTTAGCAATTATTAAATTAATTCCAACTTAGCAATTATTAAATTAATTCCAACTTAGCAATTATTAAATTAATTCCAACTTAGCAATTATTAAATTAATTCCAACTTAGCAATTATTAAATTAATTCCAACTTAGCAATTATTAAATTAATTCCAACTTAGCAATTATTAAATTAATTCCAACTTAGCAATTATTAAATTAATTCCAACTTAGCAATTATTAAAAGAAACAAATAATAATGCTCAAAACTGTAAAAAGTTTACGGCATAAAAACTAAAGATTTTATTAAATTAATTGCTCGATGCCACTTGATGTAAGGATCTAAAAAAATACTACTTCAAGATCAAAGACTAGCTAATGATATATGTTAAATGAATAAATTTGAATCCAGAAAACAACAATTCTTTCTCCTTTGTCAGAAACATCACTCACGGAATGTGAGATCTCAAAAACGAAATGAAGGAAGCGAGAGTTACGAAGGTGTCGAAAGTAATACCAAGGTCCCTTTCATATTTTCTTTCAATCCTAAAATTAATTTTAGAAAAATCCTATCTAAAAAAGAAATGGAAAATAAATAAATAAAAATATCATTTAACGATAAGTGTAAGGTGGATAGATTCTCACCCGGAAAACAGCAATTCTTCCCTGACGAATAAACCGACTTCTTCCGTTAGCGATGAAAGTATCCATAATTATTTACTTTTTGAAACTAAATTTCATTGTTTTTGCTGAACGTTGTATCTGTTTAACTTTTTATGTGATTTGAAAACGCTCATCGAACATCCGCCATTTTTTTTTCTCTCCGCCTTCCCTTTGGATGTGCCTTCTTTTCTCACTTTCTAATGGATTGGAATAAGCAACATCGATTATACGTGTTTACTTTCGACTCCTCTAGAAACATGTTTAAAAGTTTTGTTCTAAAATTATTATTAAATCATAGAATGGAAAAGTGTTGAATCATATATATATATATATATATATATATATATATATATATATATATATATATATATATATATATATATATATTGTTTTGTGTACAGAAAGTTGTTAGATGAGACCAGTCATTGGTACCGTCGGTTTCAAGCCCGATAATTGGGACCGTTTTAGATATCCATATCAAGATCTCTTCAGCCAATACTCATATACTCGTACGTAAATACCCTCTTATTTTTCGGATTTTCCTTTTAATTGAGCACTCTGCAGGATTTCTTTTTCCAAAAAATAAATAAAATAATCACATATATATATATATATATATATATATATATATATATATATATATATATATATATATATATATATATTATATATATATATATATAATTATTTACTATAATAATTATTAAATACCTACAGACACTAGTGTTTCATCCTTTCGGGAATCATCAGTGCAGGGTGTCACGATTAAACCAGTCGATAGATCCGAACCCGGCGGCATAAGCAATCCCTGACTTCATTAGCAAGGGCCTAAGCCATTCAGCTACCGTTACGCACAAAAATACTGTTGAATTTTAAACATTTATTTTTTTAAATGCTTTTTAATATCTGTCTGAGTGATCTAATGACGATCTGCGCATAAGAGCTAAATTGACCAACTTAATTCAACTAAAAGTGCTCAACGATAAGAAACGGGTTTCTTAAAGGGGCTGACATAATTATTTACGATAATGATTATTAAAACCTGCAAACACTAGTGTTTCATCCTTTCAGGAATCATCAGTGCATATATATATATATATATATATATATATATATATATATATATATATATATATATATATATATATATATACTAGCAAAAGTACCCGTCGTTGACTGGGTTCAAAAACAGCCTACCGAAAATGGACTCTGATTTATGAAAGTATGATACGTTATGAAAAAGGGTTGTAAAGAGATAGCTTCGAATTTGGGGGTATCAAAACCAAAGCAAAATATGATGAAAGTAAAAATAAAATAGATAAACCCCATAATTTATTATACCATACCTGTTCACACTGAAACACTTATCACAATATTCTGTGGATCTATATTAAAAAACCTTGTTAAACTTTGTGACATATTTCCATTCTATAGAGGTCGGGCGCGAACGAACACCCCATAATTTTATTATACCATATTTCTTCAAACTGAAACATAATTATCAAAGTATACTTACACAGATAGATATGAAAGTCTTTATTAAAGTTTGTGCCTATTTCCATTCTATGGAGGCTAGGTGCAAACGCAGACCCCACAATTTTATTATACCATCCCTATTTAAGTAAAAACATACTTATCAAAGTATTCTGATGTACATCTATATCAAAAACACTTGTAAACGTTTTTTTTTTTATTTTTTTATTTTTTATTTCCATACTTTGTGGACCAGGCACGTACGCAGACCCTACAATTTTAATGAATCATCATTATGCCAGAGCAAACATACCCATTCCTGTGTCTCAATACATCTTCTATCATTATATGTGATCAGTTTTCTATAATAGTCAACCATATAGGAGTCTATTCGTGACCAGACACACATACAGACGTTCAGCTTTATATATATATATATATGACTACTTAATTTTATCACACAAATTAATATAAGAAGATATAATTTTATGTGTAAATTTTCAGGTAGAGCTAGGTAGTAAGTTATGAAACACGGAATATTCTGTATAGCTTAATTGCCATATATATTTTCATAACTTACTATAAAGTTATAAAGTGATAAAAGTCTACTGTATTAAAAGCATCGTTGATGTGAAATTCCAAATTTTACGGTTTAAAGGCCAAACAAGTGCAGAATTTCCCCCTTTTTTTTAATAAACAAACATGTTTTTTTTTTATTAAAATCAAATTCGATATTTCGATCCATAAAATAATTTTCATCAAGGAATATAAGTTGTTGTTGTTTTTTTTTTTACGTATCATGATGTTGGTGGAGGTAATGCCTGGCACGTCACTCTCAGGTGTTGCTGGTTGAGGGTAATGTCTGATTTAGTGGAAAACGCTGGTCCGACGTGTATTGTAAAGTGATAAAAGTCTACTGTATTAAAAAACACTGTTGATATGAAATTCAAAAATTCAAAAATTTTACGGTTTAAAGACAAAACAAATGCAGAATTGTTTATTTTTTTATAACATAAAACATAAAATAATGTGTTTGTTCAATAAGAAAAGAACAAATGCTGCACTTGCTTGGTCTTTAAACTCTTATATTTTGAATTATCCTTGGCTTGGGAGAGATGCTAGTCTAGCGGCACTGATGAGTTGTGATACAACGAAACAGGACTCTATGTAGATGATTACAAATATATTTTAAGCCCCCCCCCCTCTTTGGGTAGAGCACTGTCGTAAATAATCTCACCCGCTACTTAATTGGCTGAAAATGCGAAGCTCGTTGTTTGTTTGTTTACGAACAGGCGATTTGAGCACTATATGGCGGGTGTCTATTTAAATAGACATTCCGACGAGTTATTTACGGGCGTCGCTTCCATGGTCGAGTGGGAGAACTGCCGACTGTCAATACGACGGTTCTAGGTTCAATCCTTGGCTTGGGGGAGATGCTAGTCTAGATGAGTTGTGATACAACGAAACAGGACTGCATGTCGATGACTACACATATATATATATATATATATATATATATACATATATATATATATGAGCAAACAGTTAATAAAATATGTTAAAAAACACTTTGAAATGAGTTCAAAACATATTTAATCTGAAAAGGAAACACTAGATAAATGGATTGTAATTTTTATTTTACATATATATAGTCATCGACATACAGTCAATAATCCCATACCTTGACTGCTAGACATGTTTGCCGAGGTATGTTTGTCGAGGGGGCACAAGTACAATATATATATATATATATATATATATATATATATATATATATTATAATGCACGCACGCGCGCGTGTGTAAATGCTTTTCTTGTATTTATTGATTTGTTCAAAAAATTGACAAGATGAGAAATTCTGCGATCTCATTTTGTGTCAAAATTGTAAAAAGATCTTCGAGATTTGACTCTCATGATTTTCATCTTTTTTCTGTTTACGCAGTCTGATATTATACATCAAAGTGTGATGGAACTGATCCATTCCGAAGACCGCGAAGAATTTAAAAGGCAGCTTCTGTGGAACTCCAGTCTTCCGCCAGACAAAGCAAACATCACATTACACGAAATCATGTTGCCTGGTAAGTTGGCAGGTTTTTTGGTCGGAACTCATTTTTAGTTTCCAATGGCTTTTGCAAATAACTATGCATCTCGACAATCGTGGATCTACTATGAAAGTAACGCAGTTGAAACATCAAAGACCCTGATTTCTAACACTAGGATACTCCTTGGAAACTGAAGCTAATTTTTATTTTTTAAAAACCTGTTTGTTATGAAAACATCTGGTACTTATTCAGAATAAGGACCAGTAACGCGCAAAGAACCTTCTCAGGGCAGGTGCTCAAGTAAAAAAAAACAAAAAAAAAACGGTAAAAATATAGTAATGGTGGGGCAGAGGTCTATAATGAATTCCTCTGAAAAGGGCACTTTTAAAACAGGAGTAAAAAGGGCACCTCAAGCATCTGTCCTCTGCACGCCCTGATAAGGACCATGCTATCCTCTTTTTTTTGACTCACGTTAAAAAAGGCATATCGCCACTTAGGCGTAAGTGGCTACTGTTTGGAACCATGCTTAAGGAAGATGAACAAGATGTTGGTTTACGTTACATTTAAACTTTTGCATATCAACATAGTTAGGGAAGCAGGCAGCAGGAAGGGAATTCCAAAGTCTTGCTGCTCAAGGGAAGAAACTATTAGAGTAGAAAGTTTTCTGGCATCTAGAGACCTCAAGAGTGAAGGTGTGGGATTTTGTTTCTAGACAGGTTTGCCGAGGTATGTTTGTCGAGGGGGCACAAGTGCAAAGAGTTCATTAGAGAACATGCCATTGAAATATTTGTAAAACAGGCGCAATAACAGGCTTGTAATTTAACTTATATTCACTACTTGAAGTCATTAAAACGAAACTAATCAATAAAAAATACAAGACAATTAATTAATAAGGAAAGGGTTGTGTGAGTTTGTTAGTTTTTAAAGTAGTCTTTTTTTTATCAATTTTTGTCTTCATTTTTTTTTAAATCAGTAAAACTCAAATGTTTTTTTTCTGAACTGTGAAGGTTTATAAAAATCAAAAACCGTTTTATCAGTTAAACAAGAGAAAAGCAACACTAAATAAATGTAGAAAGAGAGAGGTAGAGAGAGAATGAAAGCGAGAGATTAAATTCATGTTGTGTCTTTTTTTTTTGCAAGTCATTTTTAACGAACGTACATACCTGAAGTAACCCGACAAGCAGCAAAATCCCACCTCTTCACGGTTGACGTACCTAGATACCGGAAAGCCTTTTACTCTAACTGTTTCTTCCTTCGAACTGCTAGACTTTATAAATTTATCCGTGTTTCTTGCTTCCCTGACAAGCAGAAAATGTAATGTGGACAGACATCTTGCTGCTCAACTCCCTACATGTATATATGGTTCCAAATAGTAGTCCCTTACATCCAAGTGACGATATGCCTTGTTTGGAGTGAATTAGAGTAAATAAAAAGATTATATTATTATTAGGGCTATGAAATTAGAATATTCTTTTCATTATTTTGACTCTCGAGTATATATCGGACACAATTAGACACAGTTAATCAATCGAGAACCATGTCACTCTATATAAAAACATAAGATATCAACGGATACACACTCGAGAGCCAAAACAATGAAAAGAATATGCTGTTGTCCTAGCTCTAATTATTATTCTTTTAAAGTGTAAAGTGGTGCTCTAGAAAATGGCGACCCTTCTTGATTTCAGTTGCACTGAGTTGACCCTTTGCATAGGATGCCATCTATAAATCACCGGAATATTCTAATATCTAATCTTGACATTCAAATAATATTTTCTTGATTAGTTAGTCATTGTCATCTTGAAATAAGACTTAACTGCAGACGTATAATAATGTTGAAATAAGACTTAACTGCAAACGTGTATAATGTTGTTTTATTGAAGCTGGTAAATTGTAGCAAATGCATCGTTATTAAATTATTATAGTTAACATATATTTATACAAACATAAGAACCGCGTGTATTGTTTTAATCCATGTTCAAAATGTAAAGTCGGTTTACGTCATTCCTTCCCCTAAGTGGTTGCATCTAAGTGGTTGCATCGAAGTGGTTGCCTTCAATAAGTTTCCAAACCTTTTTTGTACAGGCATTTAAAATTGTTGTAGACTCTTGAAAATTCACTATGCTATTACTGTACATCTTATGAGATGACTGACCAATTTTATGATTTAAAGTTCAAATGAACAGCTACAGCAGGAATTGGAATACACCCTATTAAAGCCTGATTGTCACAACTTGTCAATTTCAAAAATGCAATCTGAATGTGAGGACACTTTAGAAGAACGATATGCAATAAAATTCTGTTTTAAACTTGAATAAATGCAACAAAAAAAGTATGGAATGCTTCAGACTGCTTTTGGACCATCTTGCATGAATCGAACATCAGTTTTTGAGTTGCATAAGGGATTCAAGGAAAGCAAGGCGTCTGTGAGGGATGATGAGAGTTGTGGGAAGAATAAGGAAGAACACCAGAGTTGATTGACCAAATAAAGAATTTAATGGATAAAAATCGTCGTGTGTCTAAAGAGACAATAAGTGCACAGTTTGATGTCAGTGTGGGAACTGCACACACAATTATTGATGAGAAACTGAAGATGTGGGAGATTTGTGCGAATGCACGAGTTCACAACGTCATCCTTGTCACAGACTATTTAATCAAGATGGGCATTAAAACAGTTCCTCATCCTCCCTATAGTCCAAACCTTGCTCCCTGTGACTTTTGTTTGTTCCCTTAGTCCCCAAAAAACCTTAGAGGTTGTTATTATGAGACAATTGAGGAGATGAAAGAGTTTGTGATGAGGGTCATTGACATGCTATTACAAGAGGACACACTCACACAAGAGGACTTATATGAAGCCTTCCAGAAGCCGTTGGAACGGTACAACAAGTGCATTGCAGCCAGAGGAGATTACTTCAAAGGGGACTAGAGTTTCATGTACCATCAATAAAAGTTCACGTATTGCGCATATGAAATTAGTTCGTGATATTACTATATCCCTTTACCAGATAGAAAAGAGAACATTGTTCAGATAATTGTCATGTACAGTATTGTATTATATTATATTATATATGGCATAATTACGTTAACACACCGGTTTCCACCAAATCACCAAAGTTAAGCAACATTGAACCTGGTCAGTACGGAAATGGATGACCATTTGGGACTTTCAGGTGCTGTATGTGCTCTCCGCTTATCTCAGCATTGTTTCCAGTCAGTCTTGGGCCTCTCCTTGCCACTAGACCAAAACAATACCGATTTAGAAGAGGGATGGCTGAAGATTGCGCAACCCTTGCCACATAATTACACCTGCAATTATCCTTCCAAGGGTGTCCATTGTTTCTTGAGACGGAACGGAGGCATTAGTAGTAGCACATTTGTTGCTTATATCTTTTTGGACCATGTATTTCATGGCAACTTCTTAGTGATTGTTTTGGGGTTAATTAGTGTGAGATATTGTTTGTATTAGTGTGTCGAGTTTGTGATGTGGTCATGTGATTATTGAAATGAACCTGTTTATGGATGGACGTTCAATCTGCTCTTATTTGGACTCTGTTTCGTCTTTTTTTTGAAGCTCTGTCTGGTAATTAATTGCTAAGGGATATAATGAAATGTTTTTGGTAAAGTTTCAGTTTTAGGACCGCCCTTATCATTGGCATCATTTTTGAGAACCGTGAAACCTAAACTTGAAATAAGAGCCAATGGCGCCGATATCGTCCACTTTTCATTGTATTCGGTATTTCTTATAAGTTGTGCTGATTAGCCCGATGATATATTGCCTTCATGCACACGGTACACGGTACACGGTACACGGTACACGGTACTCGGACAATGGTCAATTGCAGACAGTATGGACATTGATAAGCAATGCCCATTATCTTGTCTGGTTCTCGTTCCATGGACGAATTGTGTTAGTCACTCGAAACACTAACCTTTTGACCATTGGCCGAGTCAGAGTTTTGTATATGATGAGACAAAAGGTTGGGTAAATGATGTTATGCATGGGCAGGCCTTAATTGTAGAATAGTGACTCTTTTTTTTTATTTATATTTACCCCAAGCAAGACATATTGCCACTTGAACGTAAGGGACTACTACATGGAACCATATGTACAAGGACAGTATGTAGGGAGTTAAGTAGTCAGATGTCTGTTCACATTACATTTAAATTTCTGCCTGTTAATACAATCAGGTAAAGCAGCATTCCAGGAGGAAATTATAAAGGCTACCAGTTTGATGGAAGAAACTATTAGAGAAGGAAGCGTTCCGACACATTCTATTAAAGTACTTGTAAAACAGGCACAGGGATGCAACATTGCAGTGATGCGACAGGGGTTGAAGCTTGGCTGATAGTGCGGGACATTATGTTAGAGATTCTATTTTGCACTCTGTTTAAGAGAAAGAGACTAGCGGTGGATGCACCAGTTCAGAAGTGGCAATAATACTCCATGTATGAACGAATTGTGGTTTGTAGAGGTACAAAATATTGTCGGTTGTGAGTAGTTTTCTAGCAGTAGAGAGAGAGCCCACTTTCTTTGCAGCAGTCTTGGCAATGTCTTCAATGCATTTGTTCCAATTCATGTTTCCTGTGAATGCTAAGCCGAGGAGTTTGAACGAAGACCTCTCGAGTAGAGTATTATTACTCATGGTAATCGATCGTTGAAAAGATGTCGTGCAATTGTTAAAAGATTGTTGAAAAGTCAAACCTATTTTGATGGTGTTTTTTTTTTTGCATATACCTCCATGTCTATAAAATTGTTCAACTACTTCGCATGTGTCTGTGTTTCTCGCTATTACGTGACCTACACATAATTTTTGTATTTATTATTAATTGATTATCTAATAATACCTTCGATAACACCTGGTGCGGTATTCGATCTTGGTGGGCATACGGTTTTTACTCACATGGAAAGTTTCTAGGGAATATCAAATTCAGCCGCATGTATATCTTGATCAAGGGAGACAACATAAAACGTGGAGAATTCTTAAATGGTCACCCATCTGTTACTTACACGGCGCAATGTTGCTTAACTTCAACAAGAACTGGTATGTCAACATGATTATGGTGGGTATATCAATTATTTATTGAAAAAATGTGACCGCATAAAGTACTAAAACAACCATTTAAGGAATCATATTTTAAAAATCATATTTTAAAAATTATATTTTAAACATATTTTAAAAATCATATTTTAAAAATTATATTTAAAAATCATATTTTAAAAATCATATTTTAAAAATCATATTTTAAAAATCATATTTTAAAAATTATATTTTAAAAATTATATTTTAAAAGATCATTTAACAGAGAAATTAGAAGTGAAATGTTGTCTACTACCGAGAAAAAGAAAGAAAGATATATATAGAGCGAGTGGGAGGGGAGGAGAAAAAGAGCAGAATGAAGGGAGAAATAGAGAGAGAGAGAGAGAAAGAAACGAGAGGGGGAGAGAGAGAAAAAAGAGAGAGAGTAGGAGGGAGAGAAAAAGAGAGAGAGAGGGATAGCGAGTAGGAGGAAGGGAGAGGAAGAGATAGAAAGAGAAACAGGGAGAAAGAAGAAAGAGATTAGGAGAGAGAAAGAGATGGAGAGATAGAGAGCAGGAAGAAGGAGAGAGAAAGAAAGAACAGAAGGTAGAGAAAGAGAGAAATAGAGAGGGGGAGGAAAAAAGAGAAAAAAGAGAGAACGGTAGGGAGTGAAAGAGAGAGAGGAAGAAAGAGCAGGCGGAATGTGGGGCGAGAGAAAAGAGAGCGGGAGGAAGGAAGAGAAAGGAGAGAGAGAGATAAGGAGGGAGAGCGAGAGAATGTGTATACATCTATTTTCCTCGTTTAATAAAATCTGTTTTAACTACACTGTAGGAAGTGGTTGTGTTGAAGTAGATACAAACGCAAATTAACGTGTGTCAGTTTCGAATCCTGTCGGTTCCATAACACACTATTTTCACTTATGGATGTTTGCAACCTTCATGTAGTGTTTTTCGTAAGTACGTTCTTCTAGGAAGAATCGGGGAAACCACTGCTAATAACAGAATCGAGCTGACCCTAAAAAAAGTAGAATCTGATTTCTACAGAGTTATAGTGGTTGTTTTTGTTTTACGGCATATCAACACTTTTCATATTATTTAATGCCGAATCCAGTGATTTTGAAGGAAAAATTTTAATAGAATTTTTTTTTCAAGTCGGTTTCTATTTAATCCATAGTTGAGACCCTAACAGGTACTACCACTCCAGGTCAGAGTAAACTTTGGAGCAATAGCAATTAAAGAGTGGCTCCATACTCCCCAAAGTCCGCAAGCTGGGGCCTCACCATCGGATATAGTTTAAGGTCATACCCAGGACCATAGAGTTATGTATTTTACTGCATAGTTTGTCTGCACGTGTGTGTCTAGTAAGTTAGTTATCTATGACCATTTAAAAACTTGGAAACTGGTTACTCAGCATTTGTTTTGGGTTACAATTTATTTAAAGGCTTATAATTTTTTTATTAAATCTATTTTTTGTTACATGTCAGCAATCAATGCACTATTCACACAAATGTTGAACTTCATCCTAAAAACAAACCGCGTGTAAAAACTTAATTCTTGTTACCTCTTTCCTGATTATTATCACTGTTCACGTGACATTCTGAACATTTTTTTTTAAGTATTTGCATTTAATTTTATAATTGAAAACAAATTAGCGAGCCCAAGATATTTCGTTTGCCGAAAATTTCCCGTTTTTTTACGAGTCTCCAAAACTTTTATTCTTTGTGCAATCCGATAAGCCGTATTTTTTTCTTTCTTTCTTTCTTTCTTTCTTTCTTTATTTATTTATTTATAAATGCAAGTCACAATTGTTTTTTTAAATTTATTTATAAACGCAAATCAAAATTGTTTTTCTTAGCAAGTGTGACGTGTTTCAGTCATTATTTTTTAAATATAAAATAATTCTTTTTCACTAGTTTATGTTTAAATTATCTTCAAAAGTTAAATTCAAACGAACACTGAGAAAAAGTTTTTTTTTTTCAAATGAATTTAAATAATTTCATTTGAAAATAAAATTTCACTTTAGAAAACTAATATTGGAAGAAATGTACGTGGAACACTTTTGGGCATAATTATAAATGAAATAAATAAACTGAGATTTTTTATGTTATTTATACTTTTAATTATATATATATATATATATGTGTGTGTGTGTGTGTGTGTGCGCACGCGCGTATGTGTGTGTGTGTGTGTGTGTGTGTGTGTGTGTGTGTGTGTGTGTGTGTGTGTGTGTGTGTGTAACAGAATTATAATAACCGGATAAATTTCAAACTCATGGAACTTCTAAAAAATGATCGTTTTATATAAAAAAATATTCTCAAATTAATTTAACAAACATAAAAGCGATAATCTATACATTTATAAAGGTGAGAATGCGTGTGTGCGTGTGTGCGTGTGCGCGTGTGAGGACAACTCTGAACATATATTCTCAACGAATGTTTGATCTAAGGATTTGAAATTTGTTATAGTGTATTCAGACATGTGGAAAACTTTTTAATCGGTTTTCATTAGGACAAAAGGGCTGCTGTCGACTGTTTCACGACTGTGCGTGCGTGAATATGACAACTTCCTTATGTTAAGAATAAGTACTTTTTTTTTACATAGGCAACACCACATTATCAAGGCCAAGAGGCCACTCAATGATAAGGGTTAAAGAGTGTACAGTAGAAATTGGACAATATAGTAATTATTAGTAATGAAAATTCGGTAAATTTGATAACTTATATGGAACGGCTCATCAAGAACTTATTTACGTTAGACTTAAAGACAACCATATTGTAGTCAGCCGGAAAGCAGGAAAACAGAAGACAATTCCACAGGCGTGCAGTTCTAAGAAAGAAGCTTTGTTTATGGAATCTACGTTTAGGTTTAGGCACAGATAAAGAGTGGGGGAAATTATTGATAGTGTTTACAACTAGACGAGTGTTTCTTGTGAAAGTTTGGCGAGGGGGACCATAAATTGAAGCTCAGTCGAACACTTTCCATGAAAATAACGATAAATCAGAGACAAACTCGCAACATCTCTTCTGTGAGATAGAGGTTGCAAGGAAGAATAAAGGACATCTCCTACGAGGCTACAAAGTCTATTTTGAACTCTATCAACATCTTTTAAAGATCGCGGTAAGCTGGTCTAATGGTTATCGTACTTAACTCACTGTCTTTAGGTTTTGGTTTCGATCTCAGCTCAAGTATTTTTTTTACTTACAAGAAGTGAACTGTTTAGAAAAAAAACATAATACTCGCATGCACATGTCTCAGTTTTTGTATGAATTAAAAGATAATATTTATGTATATTTTACGACCGGGCAACGCCGAGTGGCCTGCTAGTTAAACAAATAAAAAGGAAACTTTCTTGTTTTGTTAATTAAACATGAAAAGGAAGAGATTAATTGTTGTGTTGTGTTATTCATGATATTTGTTTTGGATAAATGTTCGCCTTTTCTATTACTTTGATCTAATCGTGGCATATTTATGTTTTTGTCTAGAAAACAATCACTATCTGCACAGGTCTTTCACCGTAAGGTTTCGATGCTTACTCGACAACACCTCAGGATTTATTGTAAGTAACACTTGACCTTTTCTGCCATTCCGGCATATTTCTCGAGACATTTCATTGTTGAATTACTGCCCCTGTTTTCTAGAAGGTGATAGCTGATTTGGTGCCCCCGACGAAACATCTTCCAACGGATATTATGTATTACAATATATAATATGTAATATTATAGTGTTAATTTTTATTAATGTTATTTATTAACATTTTATATGAAAATAATTGGAACAATTCTGATTTTATTCAATAAATGTAATATTTCTTGTAACGTTTAAATTTCTTTTTATGTAAAACATTCTTAAAAGTAAATAACCTTATTTTTTACAGAAAAATATCATTCTTACACCAAACTACTACTACTACTACTACTACTACTACTACTACTAATAATAATAATAATAATAATACTAATACTACTACTACTAATAATAATTCGTCTAAGAATGTAATAAATTTCTTCAATTAAAATATCTGTTGGAAGATGTTTCGTCGGGGACACCAAATCAGCTATCACCGTCCATACAGGGGAAGTGATCCAACAACGAAATGTCTCGAGAAATATGCTCTTCTCTTAAAGTCTGCATATATATATATATATATATATATATATATATATATATATATATATATATATATATATATATATTACCGTCATTGGATTATTTACCTTTCACCAGACTATCCATTCACGTGTAATCACCTTTTTCTTCACCATATTCCCTCTGCTTCACTTTTTGTTATCAAGTTATCAAGTAAGATCTTTGACTTACTTGCAGTTTCATCAAATACTTTTGTATGCAAAATCCGATCCCACATTTTGCTAATTCCTACCCTGTGACGAGAAGGAAAGTATTTCTTCGAAACTCCGCGGATTAAGGACTATCCACTTATCAAGTGTTTCCTTTTCAGATTAAATATGTTTTTAACTCTTTTTCAAAGTGTTTTTAACATGTTTTATTAACTGTTTGTTCTTATATATATATATATATATATATATATATATATATATATATATATATATATATATATATATATATATATATATATCGTAATATCGTTCCTCTCCATTGTATAATTATCATAACGATAGATGTATTTTAGTCGTTCCCCCATTTCTTTTTTCTTTTTCAATAGTTTGATTTTATTTTTGTCGTTACCTCGTTTGAATTCGTTTCCAAATACAAAAAAAAAACAAAAAAAAAAATTAAAAAAAAACAAACCCTCGATTCGGCTTTGAAAAAGTGAGGGTGAAACCCGGGCGGCTGACTCTACCCCCTTATTTATTTATTTATTTATTTTTAATCTGCATTGAATGTTTCTCTCCGCCCTTCTTTTTACCATGGATACAAAAAACTGTCTTCCTTTTTTCACAGTTATAACAAAGTTTTGTACCCCCCCCCCAAAAAAAAAAATAATGAAATACATATTTCGATATTTCCCATATTTTTTTTTATTTTCATTTTTTTCTTTTGTAATGTGGATTCCTTTCCTTTTATTTTAACTAGACGTTAGAAATCAGCGGCTGGATTCGTATTCTTCATGGGCAAGCTCTAAAATCGGAGGAACCAATGATGGCATTGTTTGCTACCTGTTGTCCATTTGGGCCCCTTTCCTTATTTGACATTCCGTCAAGAGATCTCACATTCAAATCAAAACATAAAATGGATCTGTCTCCTTTGTCGATGGATAGCAGGTAAATAGCGAGCAGGTTTTCTTCAAATGCAAATATTTTTGTTTTCATATAAAAATACAAACAAAAGTCTAATATATCTACTTAAACGTGTTGCAATAAGTTTTTTTTTTCAATTATAATTTGGGCGTCATAACTTATCAAGATCCGAAGGCCACTCGAGGACAAGGCTTAATAAATATAAATCAAATGACTGTTTGACATTTTTTTTACTAAGAAGTCACCACTTATAAAGGTCTGAAGGCCAGTCGAGGATAAGAGTTAATGAGTGCAAGTTAGACAACGGTGTAATGATCAGTAGTGTTGGAAATTAGATAGAATGTTATTATTAAAGAGGACGGCTTAACAAGAACTTGTTTAGATTGGACTTGAAGATGACCATGTTGTAGTCAGCTGGAAAGTAGGCTCGCGGTACCGACTTCCACAGACAGTTATATGGGTTGAAGCTTTGTTTATGGAATTTGCTTTCAGATTAATGCACAGATAGAGAGTGGGATACATTGTTGACAGTGGTTGTAGCTAGACGAGGGTCTGTTGTGTTTATTATATATAGAGTTCAATTAAACATCAGAAACTACACAAGACGCGCCAACGAAACTGATATATTCTATTTTAACATTGTCTCAGACAGATTATCGATATATTATCGATATATTTTCTTTATGAAATATTCATTTTTTGTTGGGCGACAGAATTAATCAGAGGAGAGGGGTCGACATTTCGAGTAATTTCTTTGTGACCAAAAGACATCCTTTTCACGTTGCAAACACATATTTTCAAGTATTGTACTTGGCATATTATTGTCTTCAAATTAATTATCCCAAGGAAGTCTTGAAATAAAGACGAAATGTTGATGAACATAGAATTTAGTTTGTTTATATATATATATATATATATATATATATATATATATATATATATATATATATATATATATATATGGATTTTACTTGTACAAATGGAAATTCTTTTAACTTTCTTGAAGTTTTACATTTGGATTTTACCGTCATTGGATTTTTTTATCTTCCACCAGATTATCCATTCATGTGTAATCACCTTTTTCTTCACCATATTCCCTCTGCTTCACTTTTTTTGTTTTCAAGTAAGATCTTTGACTTACTTGTTGTTTCATCAAATACTTCTGCGTGCAAAATCCGATCCCGCATTTTGCTAATTCCTACCCTCTGATGAGAAGGAAAGGTTTTCTTCGAAACTCCGCGGATTAAGGACTATTCATTTATCTAGTGTTTCTTTTTCAGATTAAATATGTTTTTAACTCATTTCAAAGTGTTTTTTAACATATTTTATTAACTGTTTGCTCATATTATAAGCTCTATTTCCTATTTGGTTTTATCGAGCTTTTACATCTGGCTGAGGTAATTTTATAAATATTAATTCTTTAATATTTATAATATACTTTAATTTTACCATCTTGGATCATTTTGGTAAATTTAATTGTAATTTTTATTTTATATATATATATATATATATATATATATATATATATATATATATATATATATATTTATATATATATATATAAACTTCTTCATTTACTCACACAAAATTAATATAAACCTGACGAATCCTATAGTGGATGAAACGCCGAATATTCAGTGTAGCTTAATCGCCATATATATTTTATGAATTACTATATATATATATATATATATATATATATATATATATATATATATATATATATATATATATATATAAGGTTTTTACCTTGTATGTATTATTCATGTTCACTCTCCATTTTATACAGAATTGTAAATATAATCATGAATTTTCTCTCCTGATGTTTTTGACTTTTTGTTTTTTTAGGGGTAAAATGATGTTTGGTTATTCTGACAGAGAATTGGTCACTAAATCTGGTTATGATTTAGTCCACCCCGATGACCTTTCATATTTCGCTGCTGCCCACCAGGAATGTAAGTATTTTGTCCTTATGTTATGGGAAACTTGAATTTTTTATTTTATTTTTATAACTTTTAATGTCTTTTAAATAAATTTATACTTTTTAAATTCTTCTGAATAACGATGAAATTATTTAAAAAAATTTTAAAACTATAATTACATTTGAAATGTTAAAAAAATAAATACGAAATTACCTTAAAATATTTTTTTTATAAATATGAAAATATCTTAGTTTTTTAAAACAAAATTGAAGATATTTTGAAAAATTGTGGTTCAACTAAATATGAAAATATACTTAGCATTTTAAATAAAATAACAATACCATTATTTTTTTTAATAAATATGAAAATACACTTAACATTTTAAATAAAAAATGACAATACCATTAATTGTTTATTAAATAAATATGAAAATACACTTAACATTTTAAATAAAAAATGACAATACCATTAATTGTTTTTTAAATAAATATGAAAATATACTTAACATTTTAAATAAAATGACAACACCATTAATTGTTTTTTTTTAAATAAATATGAAAATATACTTAACATTTTAAATAAAATGGCAACACCATTAATTGTTTTTTTAAATAAATATGAAAATACACTTAACATTTTAAATAAAATGACAACACCATTAATTGTTTTTTTAAATAAATATGAAAATACACTTAACATTTTACATTAAAAAGACAATGCCATTATTTTTTCCAAATGAATATAAAAATACCTTTTAAAATTTAAAACACGCAGATATATATTGAATGCAAAAAATGTAAATTATCATTTTTATATAAAAAGATATGCATTGATTTTATTTACCAGAAGAATCTATATCTGACTATTTCGACCTATATTCGTGTTGCCCGGGAGTCTTCATTCTTAGTTTTGTTTGGATTTTATTTGTGTGAAATTATTTTTGATAAGATTTTGTAAATTATATTTAATCATTCCGGTATTTTCCTGTCATTAAATTGTTATAAAATATAATTAATTTGATTAAGGTAATGTTTTTTTAAATCTTTATTTATAAAATTATTGGATTTAAAAAGCTTCTAAGACTTTCAATCTGTTAATACTTGATAATTTTAAAACCAGAAATGATTTTCTATTCGACAGTTTAAATGCTTCCAAATGTAAAATAAACTTTTTTCGACGATATATGTCTTTATATCATGATTTCATGAAATCAAATTCGGTTTTTTTTTCATTTTCTTTCCTTGTGGTATGGTCGCACTTCTCTTGACTGGAAGATATTAAAAAATATCATTGTTTAAGACAACATGGACTTTCATTTTTTTTGTGACGTCATGCCAAAAGAAAAGAAAAAGAAAAAATAACCGGACTCCAAAACGGATGAAGACGTATATCATCGAAATTAAGTGATTTTAAAATGTTCAAATAAATGTTTATTAAAATAATTCTGCGGTGTATTGGCTTTTTAACTTAAAAATTCTCATATATATATATATATATATATATATATATATATATATATATATATATATATATATATATATCAAATGACCTTGTAACGGGTGTTGTAACCCAACATCCAGTTTACGACTTGCGGTTGCGCATGCGTATATGAACATAAACCCATAACAACGTAAACAAATAAACACAAATCGCTACTTTTGCAGAATTTGACCTGTGCACTGAAATATTAACGTTATTATTTAGAAATTATTATTTAACATGGGAAGGGTGGGGATGTTTTGTAACTATTCTGTATTACAACTATACTGTCACAATTTTCTTACAAATAAATCAACTTTGACCCGTTGACAACGTATTGTTTTACTGTGTACGTTTTCAGCATCCCATTTTTTTTCGCGTTTAAATTATCCAAATAAACAATTGCTTATACTTTCTTTTTTTTTTATTCATCGTTCATTTTCGTGTTACGTTTACGTTATTTTAATGCAGTTTTCTTACAAATAAATCTACTTTAACCCGTTGACAACCATAAAATCATTTTACAACGTATTGTTTTCCTGTGTACGTTTTCAGCGCCCCAATTGTTCTGTTTTTTTTTTTCGCGTTTAAATTAAAACATATATCCAATTTTAATTTAACTTTAAGTATTAT
Source organism: Euprymna scolopes (assembly GCF_053919585.1). Classification (NCBI taxonomy): domain Eukaryota; kingdom Metazoa; phylum Mollusca; class Cephalopoda; order Sepiida; family Sepiolidae; genus Euprymna; species Euprymna scolopes. The sequence goes on from NC_136501.1 coordinate 14,060,021, forward strand.
GGTATCTGTTCAGTACACATTTACCTATAAGTATGACCAACCACTTATAATTCAATGGCTGTAAGTTTTTTTTTTTCAAAAATAAACAATTATAAACAGAACGACTCATAGAAATCTATCTATATTCTTTTTTCATTTTAATATAATTTCATAGAAATGTTTCTGGTTTATCAGAAAAACTATTTTCTTTACGTCACAAGTGTCACGCTCATACATTAATTCCGTAGCTAATATAACATACTGACCCAACGGGTCACGGATAGTCTAGTATATATATATATATATATATATATATATATATATATATATATATATATATATATATATATATATAATCAGATCTGTTGTTGGCGTTTTTTTTAGCGATATTAACAACTCTGAAACGCTGTTATTGTTATTTTTTCCACTACCTTAGCGTTTTTTAAGTGCTATAAGCGCTTCTTGTTATTCATAAGTTATACATACATATATATATATATATACACACACATATACATACACACATACACACACATATATATATACACATATACACATAAAAATACATGTATATACATGCATACACACACATATATATACATACATAAAAACACCCCCCACATGCATATTATCATCGATTTTAGTCTCATAATTTGATAACGAAGTCTTGTACCACGAAAATTAGTTTGTATATTATAAAATACACACAAACATTAAAAAAAATATTTGTAAATGAAAATGATATACATTAAAAAAGCTTTTAAAATGGAAAATTTTTTAAAATTCGAAAAAAAATATAAGGCAATTGTAAAACATTTTTAAAAGGTTGATATTTAAGCAAACATAAATAAATAATGGAAATAAAATAAATAAAAAAAATGTCTAACTAGTTTAGTTAATTTTCTTTTGTTCAAATGTTATTGTTATTGTCATTGTTGTTGCTGTTGTAGTGACAGATTAATAGCGATTAAAAAGGAAAACGAAGAACAGTATCGGTTGTCTTTATTCAATTTGTCTATATCCTAATTCTTGAATGGTTTCTATTATTTTCCACTTCAGTGATCAAAACGGGCAGCTCCGGTCTAATAGCCTACCGGTGGATCATGAAGGATTTGCGCTGGCTGTGGTTGCAGTCCAGTTGCAAAGTTGTCTACAAGAACAGCAAACCCGACTTTGTCATCTGCACCCACAGACAACTCACGTAAGCAAGAACTGTCACTTTGGTTCCATTCAAAAAATTCAAGCGTTTCAGGATCCCTTAAACTCCCCATCCTTCCTCTCCCTTTAACTCTTCCCCCTTCCGCCGCTTTTCCAAACAAATGGGTTTTTACAAATATCCGAGGATGACTTTGACATGTCGGTGAATGGGAAGCACAGAAAATATTTTGGCATGCTTCAGGAAACAATTTCCGGAGTTAAAGAAAATGAACAAATCCCAGAATGATCCGCGTTGTTTCTGTAATTCATGAACTGCTCTTAAACATTTTGTTGTTGTTGTTGTTGTTGTTGTTGTTGTTGTTGTGTGCGTGTGTGTGTGTTTCTTTTTTCTTTTCTTTCCTTCTTTGAGTGTTTTTTCTTTTTCTTTTCTTTCTTTTTTTTTTTTTTTGGTTGTTGACAGTGTTTTATTTGTTCTTTGCAAAAAAGAATAAGCCCATCTCTTTAGTCTGATACTTAATTCATAATCTCACACAGCTTAAATCTGGAATATATATATATATATATATATATATATATATATATATATATATATATATATATATATATATATATATATATTGTTTTTTTTTTTTTCCTGTTTCTTCTCTCCGTTATTATGTCATCACTTTGGTTATTCAAGCCAGAATTTGTGGTCGAAAGAATTCTTTGGTGACAATTTACAAAGATGCCGGCGCCACGAAAGAACAAAAGATCCTGCTTATTTCTAAACTCTTGTGACGGCTAATACAATAGTGGCGCTAAAACAATACATACGCATACGATTTAGCGGTGCGGTTTGTGTCATATTAGTTTTGCCCAATTCTTTATCTATCTTTTTATGCTCGTGTAAATATACTAGCAGGCTGCTCGGCGTTGCCTAGTCATAAATTACACTTAAGTATATTTTAATTGCAGATTTCGTATTTGTTATTATAAAGCCAACTATTTATTGATTATCATCATGTACCCAATATATAGTAGTGGCCGCCTGACGTTGCCCAGTCGTAAAATACGCTTAACTATGATATTTTAATTCATGCAGATTTCATATTTATTATTATAAAGCCAATTCTCTATTGATTATTATATTGTACCCAATATATAGTAGTGATTTCAAAAGTTTTTAACATATATGACTTGAGTGCCATCAGCTAGAATCGAAACCAAAACATATAGCCACCCAGCGTAATTCGTTATCATCTGACATGAGTTCATATGCATATCAAAACTTTAAAAATAAACGCAGTTAAATATATAAATGTATATTTGCGCATGCGTAGAACATACACGTTGAGTCGAGTTACGCTTTCCAAGTTCTAAGAAACTGAGACATGTGCATGCGAGTATCATGTTTTTCTAAAAAGTTCAATTCTTGTAAGTAAAAAAAAATATATACTCGAGCTGAGATCGAAACCGAAACCTAAAGACAGTGAATCAAGTACGGTCAACATTAGACCAGTTTGCCACGATTTTTTAAATGTGTTTTCAAATCTACTTATTTTTAACATAAGGAAGCTGTCATGTTTTACGACTGCGCATGCGCATTCACAAAATATTTGACAAACAGATAAAAATTCGATGAACTCCGATTTGTTAATTTTGACTCCTTGGCAGCCTTTTTTTTCCATATGAAGATCGATTAAAAATGATCAAAAGTTTTTGCATGTCTGAATACCCTATATACTAAACTTCAAGCCTGTAAATAAAAAATTCGTTGAGTTTTTGTAGATGGATAGATTATGATCAATTTTGATAGCGTAAAAAAAAAAACACCCACTGTTGATTTTTATTTATTTAGAGTGGATGCTTTGATTTAATAAATAATTTGGTTTTAATTTTTTTTTCCAGGGATGATGAAGGACAAGATCTGTTTGGTAAACGGGGGAATGAGTTCAAGCTGCCGTATCCACTGCTGGATCTGGACATTTGTTCTGGATCCGGTTTTCCAGAAGATGATTTTGTCACAAAGTCCAAAACAAGCAAAAGCAAGAAACAGAAATCACAAGTGCGGGATTATCTGCAAGCGAGCCGTAAGAGGAAAACGACAACTTACCGTGATGCATTCCCGGCCCTGAATGGTTACGCTTCATTCTCTGGCCTCAACGGCTACGGCGCCTGCGACGGAGCAGAGTTAAAGCCAGATCTCTTTTACTCTTACACTGGCAATAACTTTGCTTTGGATTCAGATATTTACCGCTCACACGGCTATACACCATTGTCCGGATCAGTATATTCTCAAACGGATCCATTCTCGGAAAAGCACTGCTACTCAAACGGCTACTATTTCGACCCTAGGCAATATCAACATCCACTGTCCTATCATAGTAACAGTTATGCTGATCTCGTTGCCCAGTCGAAATATGGTTACGATATACCAAAGTACGGCTTCGACGGTTATAGCATCGATCTCAGTAAAAAAGTCCATTTCGGGGACGAATACTCTCGCTACGATAACGACTACCGCAAATATGGTTACGAATATAGCAATGATAGACTTAGTACTAGAATCAACGGGAACTACGATCCGATGGAGTTTCGCTCAACTGCTGCTGTTTTCAATGGTTCACCACTGGTCGGTTGCGGAGAAACACCAGTTGCACCTGGGGTTGTATCATCGCCAGCCTGCCTACCTTCTACCTCCATATATAAGACTTCGATAAATGACAGTGCAGCGCAACAGCAACAACAACAACAGCAGCAGCAGCAACAGCAGCACCAGCAACAACAACAGCAGCAACAACAACAGCAGCAACAGCAGCAGCAACACACAGTCACCAATAAAACGTCAGTCATAGACACAAAAGTGAAGACATCTAACTCTATAGACAGTCATAATATTCTTCCTCATAACACAGTCATTAAAAATATCGGCCACGCATCATCACACTTAAGCAATTCACATTCGGACCATAACTCCGAGCCTCACAATGGTAGCGGCTCAAATCTTTATAAACGGACAAATGTGATCACCAGTGGTTCGTCGGCGTTACCCTGGACGTCATGTGTCAAATCGGCTCAAGCCCTCAAACAGAATCTGGTCTCTAACTCGCAGTTGGAGCACCGGTCCGAGGCACCGACGCAACAGCACAAGTCAGTGATAGCTGACGTGAACACAAGTGATAAAGTATCCTCCGGGCTCATGACAGGCAGCCTGTCCACATCAAGTCCAATTGTCGGCTCAACTCCGGCCTCAGTCATTCAGCTGTCAGAAAAAGCCATTCACAACAGGTAAGCATTACATCAAATTATCTACCGCCCCCCCCCCCAGTGGTGTGGGAGGGTGAAGCAAGAGAAAGAGAAGAATTACAAAAAAAAAAAGAGGAATTGGGTTTATCAGCAGAACAATGCATAGGAAGTTGTCTGCCAGGAAGCATAAAGGAAACCTAGGGTTAGGGTTATGCATAGTCCTGCAAGGGTCGTCCTTACCCTCTCTCCAAATAAAAATTGACGATAATGATACTACACTTTGATCCTGACATATTAGAAAATTTTGTCCTTGTCTAAATGTCATGTGAAAAACGCTATGAAAGTCACGTGTTTTAGGTTCTAGTCTAAGTCGATGTTTGCATCCAAGTTTTCTTGGGTCACCCATATTTTCTCCAGCCTTTCAACTCAAATTTCTGTATTTGCTTATCTTATCTAAGAGTCGCTCCCCTCCAACATGGCCAAACCAACATTACCTACCAATTGTCAAGAGATAATCAAGCGTTGATTTTTTTTTTTTATATGAGAGTCAACCACTTATCAAGGCCCGGAGGCCACTCAAGGATAAGAGTTATTGTGTGTACAGTAATCAATAGGATAATATCGTAGTAATCGTTAGTATTGGAGATTTGATAAATTGGATTACTAAAGGAGGTGGTTTATCAGGAATTTGTTTATGTTGGACTTGAAGACATCCAAGTTGTAGTCAGGTGGGACACAGGCAAACGGAAGAGAGTTCCACAGCCATGCAGTTCTAAAAAAGAAGCTTTGTTCATGGAATCTACGTTTTCATTTAGGCACGGACAAAGAGTGGGGAAAATTATTAACAGTGGTTTCAGCTAGGCGGGTGTTTTCCATGAAAGATTGGCGAGGGGGTGCCATAGATTGGAGCTCAGACGAGCAATTGCCATGGAAGTAACGATAAAACAAAGACAGGCTCGCAACATCTCTTCTGTGGGAGAGAGGTTGCTGGGAAGAGAAAAGGGCATCCTCCACTAAGCTACGAAGTCTATTTTGTACTCTGTCGAGGCAGGATAAGCTGTTTTTACCAACAGGAAATCAGATGTGAACTTTCAGGTCTAATTTGACCCAACATTGCATATCCATTGGAACATGAATGAGTGAGGACTGAGTGTAACACTTCCACTCAGTATCACTCACCTTACAAAGCTGTTTCTGTACTGCTTTTGAGTGCAGTTTGCAGTAAAGTTTATTTGAATATTAGATATTATCGGTGTTCTTCCCCAAATGCTGGAAAGTAAGGAAGAAAGAGACTAATAAGCATGACAAAAGAAAGGGAAATTGGGTTTATCAGCAGAACAATGGATAGGAAGTTGTTTACCAGGAAGCACAAAGAAAGGCTAGAGTGGGTTTGTTAATCAAGGTGTGTCAAACAAAAGACTGAAGACAAATGGACATCTCTTTAGACTTAGTGTTAGGATTGGCAATGAGTTTTACAACAGTTTAACTATGCTTCCACATCTTAGTTTTCTGTCAAGGCTGTCTTCATCAGTCAGTTTGTCAATTCATTTCTCCATCTACCTCAAGCCACGATCTGCCTTTAAAGATGTGGAAGTTAGTGTATAGAAGATCTATGTTGTCCCACACGCATCCAGAGTGGTATTAATGCTTACAGAAAGTGTTGAATCCTATATTTTTGTTGAACAGATTAAAAGACTACTGAAACAATGTTAGGGTCAGCGATGTTGTCGACTGGAGAAACACTTGGGTATCATAACTTCAGTCATAGAAATTATTGATCGAAAAAAATGGTTGAGACCAATTTTTAAACAAAGCATATGGCAAAAAAAAAATGCAATATGAATTTTGTACGCATTTCTAAACAAAGGGTACATCTATACTTTTCATTATTTAGTAATTTGCTATTGAGTTGTAAACATCGCCATTGCTATTGAGTTGTAGGCATCGCCAAAAATTCCCAATCAGTCAATGGAGAGGGGGTAACTATAAATCTAATTTATAAAACTCACTATGTCTGTCTGTTTCCATATTTTCAAACTCTATCTCCTCCGAAACTAAAAGTCGCAGAGCGGCGCTAGGGGCCTCAAATGATTGGATTTTTTATGGGCCGTTCTTTTATGGGTCTTTAGTCGGTTCAAATAGTTGTTAAGGGGTCAGAAATGAAAACATCATTATACATTTTGTACATTTATCTTAGTTTATTTTTAATCAGTTCATAGCGTTTTACGTTAGTACAGTGGTAACGTCACCAGCTTTGAATGCTATGGTTTTGCTTTCAGTTTCGATTCTAGCTGATGGCACCCATATATTTACTGTTTTACTTTTGAAATCACGACTATAATATATACAAAGTCTGGACAAATTAAAATATTATATTTAAACGTATTTTACGACCGGATAAAGCCTGGTAAAGTTTAATAATATATTAATCACACCCTCAAAATACTGAGCAGATATATTAAGTATAACGATGAGTTCTGTAATTGATGTTTGTTATTAACATGCCCACACACACACACACACACATATATATATCAATAACACGCGCGCACACACACACACTCACACATTTATATATATATATATATATATATATATATATATATATAAGTGAAAGTGTCTGTCTGTCGGTCTGTGTACATTTCCCTACACAATAACTCAGTCAATTTTCAGTCTACAGACTCGAAATTTTATATACAGGATAGTGAGATTTCGGAAAATTTTTGTAATCAGTTTTTGACCAGAAATTTGGCTGTTAAGGAGTCAAAGGTCAATGATTTGACCTTTGAGAACTCTACCAAACCCTCCGCCAATTTTGGGTATAAACACTTGAAATTTTAGATATAGGTTCCTTGGACATGGATATAACTTAATAACTCTATTTGAGCCCAAAACAATAAATGTTATATGTGATAGGGGTCAAAGTTTTAAAAATAATTGACTGCTGCAGTCTCTACCAAATTACTCAGACAATTTCTGGTCTAAACATTTGAAATTTTGCATAAAGGGTATTCAGAGATAGAGCAAGTTTTTTATCGGTTTGGGTTGAAAATTTGAGCTACAAAAATATAAATCTATGTATGTATGTTTGCATGTCTGCCAAAAACTTTCGGCAGAGGTGATGTATTTTCACAAGATCAGTATCGTTTTGAAGCTTGACCCTTCAGACGACAACTACCGAAAAATTGGCTAAAAACATTAATTTCTTCACCCTCAACTGGGCATTTTTTTACAGGGAGGGGTCGCTGTTTTCGCCGATATTTTCGAAAGTTATCCCCTCTGTTTGATTGTCTAGCCTTGATTTAAACCTACGTCACTTCCGGTTTGGCGGTGGTCGTAACAGCAAGGACGTCACGTTTTTTTCACGTTCTTTTCCTCCTTCACGGTACGGGTTCAAGCCTGCCTTTTTACTACCACTTTTTTTTTTTTTGCTCAACACACACCTCAAAACACTCGGGCAACGCCGGGCACCCATGCTAGTATATATATATTTATATATATACATATATATATGAAGAAGAAGAAAATAACTTCTTTAAAAGGAGACTTATTGGGATAATACAAAGCTCAACTGTTGAGGTGGAGCTTATATACAGAAGTGACAAAATAAAAATAAATGACTATAAAAATATATACTAATGCATATAAATTTAATTGTTTATTCCATACAGAGATTACATCAACTAGGGATAATGGATATATATATATGGTCTTTATACATAGGTATTTCAAAGCCTAATGCTTCTCATCAGAAGAGGAGAGAAGGAGCTAGATAACATATTATGGATGTGATGTCTAGTGATAACTACATTAGGAACAAAATAATGGGGTGTCCAAGGTAGAGGGTAAACAAATATACAACAAATAATTATTGCAAACGCAATAAAATTTAACGTTCTGCCTAATTGAAAAGAGAAAATGAAGAGAAAGAAGTTCCAGATTTTATTGGTTTCTTGCAGCCGACGGTGGCCATTACAAAAGTCTAAACTCTAAGGAAAAATTCAATGTCAGTATAAGCACTTTAAAATACTTTAAAATATAAAAACATAAGTAGAAAAATAACTTATTTGGTAACTATTTTTTTATTTTTTGCCTTCATCCATTTCTCTGTTGTTGACAATTGCTAAACTTTTTATAAGAATTTGGGATCGTGTCAGACACGGGATTCCAGGTTAGTACAGTCAGGGAAGCAGAAAACAAAAAGCGAATTCTAAAGTCCAATGGGTAGAATTTATTAGAATAAAAGGCTTTCCTGCATCTTGGGACGTCAGCAGTAAAGGGGTGAGATTTTGTTGCTTGTCGAGAGTATGTATGTTGAAAGGGCACAAGTGACATATCGCCAATTCATTCGGTTAAAGTACTAGTAAAACAGACACAGAAATGCAATACTGAGGAGATGGGACAGAGGTTGGTGCTTGGTCTTATTAGATTTGTTTAGAATGCAAACACTCTAAATAGACGGTCAAACTCGCCCACTAAAAACGGGGGGAGCGATATTTGCTTAATGACTGAAAATATAATGTAGCAGGGAGACCTTACATTGCACGGAATTGAATGATGATCAACGAATGTTTTACACTCCTATATTTTTATTGTCATCGAAATTAGTGAAATCGTTTGTTTTTCAATCAAATCTATTAATTGCCTGCTCTAATTGGGGATCTATTAGGGTGCAACGGAAAGAAACTTCACATGTCTCCCTATGGTGACTTAGTCTGCAATACATTGTAATCTACATTGCACTGTAGAGAACCTACTGCTGATTTTATAAAATTATTTTTTTATATATAGTAGCTTGAATTAAAGTTTAAAATGCAGAAGTCAAGTATCATGCTTTAATTGTACTCTAAAAAGAAACATTCATTTCGAATGTGCCTCTGTCATATCAAAGAACCTACCGTTGATTTTATATGCCTGACCTTACTAGTTGTGATAATGGCTTGAATTTAAGTTTAAAATGAAAAAGTCAAGTATCATGGCGCAATTGTGCTTTAAACAGAAACATTTATTTCGAACACGCCCCTGTCATATCAAAGAACCTACTCTTGATTTTATATGTCAAGCTTTTCAACTTATGTGGTAATAAAACTTCTCAAATGCACTTGTGATGTTAGGCTGTGTAAGGTGTTAACTTTGGTCAAAAACGTCTGTTCCTTCGTTCATCGGATTATTTCGATTATCGGTTATTGATACTTATCATTCTAATCCAAAACCTATAGAAGAATACTGGCAGGCACATGAAGTACCTTCATATGAAATTTCATAAAAATCGGCCCAACCGTTTCCGAGTTCATAAGGCCTGATTTGACCCAACATTGCATATCCATTGGAACATGAATGAGTGAGGATTGGGTGAAGTCCAGCACTGACTTCCACTCAGTATCACTCACCTTACAAAGCTGTTTCTGTCCTGATATTGAATGCAGTTTACAGTAAAGTTTATTTGAACATTAGATATTATCGGTGTTCTTCCCCAAATGTTAAAAAATGAGGAAGAAAGAGTAAAAGAAGCATAACAAAAGAAATTTGGTTTATCGGCAGAACAATGGATTGGAAGTTGTTCATCAGGGAGCACAAAGGAAAGCTAGAGTGGGTTTGTTGATCACAGACACAGACACACACAGAGACACACACACACACACACACACACACACAAACACACACACACATACACACAAACACACACACACAAACACACTCTGACAAAGTTCCTTTTATATAATAGTAGGGATTTAATAAGCAGTACATTTAATGTTCAAACCAAATATGCATTTTAAAAGCCTATCGATCGGATATTATAAAGAATATAAAACGCTTTCTTTGTGAAGAGTCAATCTATTATTTATGTGACTCTTCTAACGCAGCTGCAGTCAGCATTAAAGTAATGAGCCGTCGTTTTTATAAATAATTGCTTGCCTTAAAGGATCAAAGCAAATCATTCAAACTAGGCCACGGATCAAAAGGATTAATGGATCAAATCAGATGAAGTTAACTTCAGACCAAAGAAGCTAAAACAAGACTTTGTGCAACAGGTTCAAACATAGTAACAGATGTCTTCATATTATAACCTCATTCTAGCAACATTTAATATAATTAATTATGGACATTTGAACCTCTCAGTAAATGATATAAATAATAATAAAAAATATATAGAAATAATTTCACCACGTATTTACTCATAAATCAAATAGGCTCAACTTCAAATTAAAAACCATCATTTCGATTAAAAAATTTTGGAAAAGCTCAACTTTAAAATAATTCAGCTCAAACTGGCACATTAGTAATTAAAAAAGATCAAATTGATGCAGTAATAATTTTTAAAAGCACAACTCAAATTAAAAACGATCAGCTCTAAAGTAAACAAGATCAACTTCAAATTCTAAAGGATTAAAATTACATTACGAATGTTGAACTTCAACTTAAAAAACGCTCAATAACAAATTTAAAAGCTCAATTTAAAATTTAAAAGAAAGTTTCAAATCAGATAAGCTTAAATTTGAGCATTTTTTAATCTAAATTTGAGCACTTTGTATAGAGTGTTATTTATGTATTTTTTGTGTGTGTTTCTCAAGGCTCATATTGTTCAAGTATTTGTGTCGATCAATCTTTGTAATAAAGCATGTTTTCGTTAGGTCGTATGTATTTATAGTTCCTGTTGTATATGCAAGTAAAACATTGGCGATACTAGCAAAACATGTGAGGAAGCTTAATGCAGGTTTTCCCAAACTTCAGGACACCATGGAGCCCCTGAGCAGGGCAAAGGTTTTTTCATGAAGCACTAACAAGATAATTTCTAAAATAAATATGAAAAACATTAATTTAAAATTTTAACTTGTACTTGTTCATTAGTTGTTCCTGTTTTGTGATTTTACTATTTGATTTTTTACTGTTTTGTGATTTTACTATTTTCGTGTTTACAACCAATTTTTTTTTTGGTTTTGATTGATCCAAAAATTGTTGCATTTTGTATTAATAAATTTGTTTATTTACTTTTTATAAACCATCTTGAAACTCTTTACACTTGTAGTTATGTATCATATCTATTTCCAGTGGGAAAGATCAACAATTAAATGTCTGCAGCCATTTAATTTTTCCATATAAAGCATTTGATCCTCTTTAAGAAAAAAACTTTTTGAACCCCTCAGCCTCACGTTAACTAAACAGATCAACTTCAAAGTAAAAAAACAAAAAAACTTAACATTAACTTACAAATGTTGAACTTACAAGTAAAAAAGCTCAATAAAAAATTTAAAAGCTCAATTTTAAAGAAAGTTTCAAATCAAATGAGTTTAAATTTGAGCGCTTTTCAATCTAAATTTGAGCATTTTATATAGAGTGTTATTTATATAACTTTTTGTGTTTCTCAAGCCTCATATTATATTGTTCAAGCATTTGTGTTGATCAATCTTTGTAATAAAGCATGTTTTCGTTAGGTTGTATGCATTTATAGTTCCTGATGTTGTATATGCAAGTGATATATAGACGATACTGGCAGAGCATTTGCTGAAAGCTTAATATAGATAAAATGAAATATTTTACAACTATGCTTGGAATAAATTTGCGAGAGAGATGAAGAAATACAAATATCAGAAAGAAGTTTAATATTAAGAGATCCATCAACTATGTTATTTAAAAAAAAGCTTGGCCTGGTTTGGACATGTTTTCCGGTTACCAGATTCCAGCTATGTAAAGTAATCATATACAGAAGATTTAATTCAAGAAAGATAAAAGAACGACCACAGAAATCATGAGCTGACCAGATAATGATTGAAACTGACATGCCATTCCTGGCAGCTCAAATACTGGACACTAGACCGTGATAAGTCATGAGATTTTGTTTTCAAGCATGTGACGAAGCTCTCTGAAATGTATGCAAATAAATAAAGTTTCATTAGTGTTGTTGAAAAAAAAAAGGCAATTTTAGTCCTATAAATCTAATTTTATCAGCCATTTATATTTTGATTTGCGTGTATGATGGTGTAGGTATGAACCATAGTGCACTACGCAGCCAGAATGGGATGCAGTGGGATTTTATCTGATTCTGATTGTAATTATTTTCAACATTTCGCTTTTCTTACAGATCCTGCGAGAAACAACAGCCTGTAATGAGCAGCATCCCAGTTCCTGTGGTAAAATCATCTACATCATCACCATGGTTACACCAATACGTCGGTAGACATAGTACAGTAGGCTACGGTTGTCTTAAGGACTGGGCCTCAACAGTTAACGTTGCCAGCAATCCGTACCCTTGTCATCAAAAAGTCCAACAAGGTTTAATCCCAGGTGATACTTATTCGCAAGCAGCCAAAGTTGGATATTAAAAAGTGTAAGTCGACTCTTATTTCTTTATATAATCCATTCATCCAAATGCTTTTAGCTGGACCTGGTTCATTACATGCGCTCTAATTACCAAGTTGTTTCGGGTCATGAACAAACTTTTCTATTAATGTGTTAATTTATTAATAGAAATCCATAAATAAAGAAAGTGACGATATAAAACTATGTTACATATCGTCTAGCTGGTGATCATCTAAATCTAAACATGGACAGTTATTTCATTTATGAATGAATACGAGACACTTTGTAATAAAGACTCTGTTTATTTTACTATATACACTTCAACAAAATGACGGCGGTGGGGGTTAGTGGCAGAGGTGGGTTGCAAACTGTGTCAATTTGTGTCTCGCTTCTGTTCGTATCTCTGACTGTTGCTTTGTTTCTCTTTTATTGGTACCTCTACGACCTGTTAACCTATTTTCTCGCCAGCTTGTTTATTCCACTTTTGCTGGTTTTTGGTCTGACCCATGACCGATTGACGTCATGGATACAAGTAGCTCCAAATCCCGGGATTTCTATTGTTTATTCTCGTTTGCCTGGATATAGCTTAGGTCACCTTTCCTGGGACCAACTCTTTTCCTGCTTGCTTGGATGCAGCCTAGGTCACCGTTCCTGGAATGGACCCATTGTTCTTTTGATCGCCTGGAATTTTCATTGTTCTTCCTGCTTGCCTGGACACAGTTCGCCTGCACGCCTCCTTAACAGCTATATATTAATATATATAGATTTATTCATTTATTCAATAAGGGTATACATCAATTAGGGGCGTAGGATAAGTGAGAACTCTTTATACCATGGTATTTCTAAGCCTAATGCTTCTCCTCAATTCCACCATGACAGATATGCAATACAATTACTTGTATTATATAATAAAAAAGAGCTATACTCCTCGTATATCACAGAGATCTACTTAGTTCCCCCAAACAGTCTCAATATTTTATTTTGCTCCTAATGTAACTATCGCTAGACATTGCATCCCTATAATGTTACCTTACATCTTCTCTATTCTGATGAGAAGCATTCGGCTGTGAAACACCATGGTATAAAGAATTCTCACTTACACTACACCTCTAATTGATGTATACCCTTATTGAATAAATCTATATGCATTAGTATATATTTTATATCGTCATTTTCTTTATTTATTGATTTCTGTATAAGATCCAAAACTATTTGTTGCGCTTTGCATCATCCAGATTAAAGAATGGATCATATTTTCTTCCTTTTACTCCCAATATATACAATGTGTTATTTAAAAATAAAGGCCATTTTAGTTCTAGAATCGTGCACCAATATGTTGAAACGAGCAAACACCTTTTATTAAAAGTGATAAGAAAAAGAAATTTGCCACTAATAGTTTTATTCATACAAGTTTAAAAATAAGAAGAACAGGGGAAAAAAACGTGACGTCTTTGCTGTTACGACCACCGCCAAACCGGAAGTGACGTAGGTTTAAATTAAGGCTAGACAATCGAAAAGAGGGGATGACTTTCGAAAATATCGGTGTTATGTGATATTTATTCGCAAGCAGCCAAAGTTGACTCTTCTCACTTATTTTTTTATAGAATTTATGTTTTAATTGAGGTTGTTAAGAAGTTTTGTTACTTTGGTCATATCATTGGAGCATAGGGTGGAGTAGGTGCTTTTTTTTAAATATCTATTCACAAGCAACCACTTCTCACATATTTCTTTGATCGTTCAGCCACGAGCGCACGTGCGCAAAGCTACGCATTTACGAAAACGAGCATGTGCAAAGAAACATCCAAGTCAGGAAAAAGTAAAATTCATGGAATGTAAAAGGACTAAATGACAAAATACAGGAGAAGTGAAAGTTACGAAGCTACGGTAAGCAAATCCAAGGTTCACTGCTGTCTGTGATAACTTATTAGTGAACCTTTAAGCATTGATCTGTAGCCAATCAAGCCGGAGCTCGGAAAAGGTAATTTTGACCTCAAATCTATATTAAGGTCAGAGAAATAAAAAAAACAATTAAAATGTATCACTTGTATTGATCGGACTATTGTTCTTATCTTGAGTTTTATTCGTGCAACGTTTCGGTCGGTGTAACCTCCGACCTTCACCAGGCATGTTGCTCACCATCATGGAAAAAATCTTTTTCAAGATGGCAACTAACATGTCTGACGAAGGTCTGAGGCTACACCGACCGAAACGTTGCACAAATAACACTCAAGATAAGAACAATAGTCTGATCAAAACAAATAATACAAACAATCAGCCGTCATCTCAAAAATTCAGAACCCAATTAAAATAGTTGGATCATTCTACTGCTCCAGAAGATATCTCACTCCTGATGCAATCCTCTACCTGTATAAGAACCAAATACATCCTAAGAAGGAGTACTCTTGCCACATGTGGGGAGGAGCTGCTCAGATTACCTTTCCTGCCTCAACAGGGTAAAAAACCGACTTTGAAATCTAGTGGGTGATACCCTTTTCTCATTTCTGCTGCTTCTTTCTCTAGAAGAGACGTTACGAGCTTCTTTCTTCTCTATTGTTATTTTCATGGCAGGTGCTCGGCTGAGCTTCACTCTATGGTGCCTCCCTGTGATCGTCTAGCTATAACAACTATCAGCAATTTCCCTCACTCTCTATTTGTGCCTAAACATTCCATGAGCAGAGTTTTTTTCCTAGAACTGCTCGTCTGTGGAACACAATACCACGGAGCTGCTTCTCAGCTGACTATGACATGGTCGTTTTCAAGTCCAATGTGAACAGGTTCTTGAATAGCCGTCTTCTAAAAACTAATTAACTTAGCAAATTTCTAATACAGTACCCATTAACCATTGTCCTTGAGTGGCCTGCAGGCCTTAATGAGCGGTGATTATATCATGGAAAAAGAAATATTCTCTTCTTTACTTTCCATGCATGCAAAGTGTGATCATTTGACGTTAAATTTATTTATTATTTCATTGTGACTTTTATGTTCATATCTTGTTTTAAAGTTTAAGATCCACTTCCCACTCTCTATTCAAAGTGTCTTCAAGATGTTCAGTTGTTAATGGTTTATTTTTAAACTAGTTGAGGAGGGGAACCCGGCCTTGCCTGGCAGTAAAATATACTTAAATATATCTTAATTCATGCAGATTTCGTATTTATTATTACATAGTCACAAAAGTTTAAAAAATTGGCTTGAGTGCCATCAACTGAAATCGAAACCAAAACAGTTAATGCTCCAGCTGTGTTCCCTACAGTTTGCGCTATCGGTAGATAGATGAGTAAGATTTAAAATTAAACCACTTCAAGTTATGAATCAATTTGCACATGCGCAAAAGTAATAGAATTATGTCAGTGTTGAAATTGCTAAAATATTTCTGTATGCATTATTCATCCATCCAATCAAAAATTTTACTCGTTATAAACCATCCTTGGTGTATGATTACTATTTCTTATAGTTTAAGAGTTCATCGGTTAAATATTTACACACACACACACACACACACACACACACCTACTTACATCTACTGCCTTATTTATAAATGAACAAAAATGTTATATATAAAAAAAATTGCTTTGTTTAGTCAATTTTTTCATTTTCGTTCTTTTGGATTTTCTATTTTTTTTTTTTTTTCATTCCAGTTTCCATTGAAGGAAGAAGCTATTGGATGACCGACGAGAAATGAGTTAATTCCAACAGCCAAGTTGACCATTCTTCCCCTTCCCTAACCCTAACCCAACACACACACACACACACACACACACACACACACACACACACACCTCGTCCTTTTTCATTTCCTTAAAAGTAACAACCAGTAGAATGTATTCTTGTGCTGACCAGCCTCTGGGATTTACTGCACTGACTTTGGCTCAAGAGACCGGACTTAGCAACCAGACCAAACCAAACCAAACACACCTCCTCGACGCATCCTCCTCCTCCTCTTCCCATCAGCAGCAGAAACATCGATTACTCCGAAATAATGTTTGCTGGTTCAATTCTCCAGGATAACACTCTGTTCATCACTGGGGACAAGAAACGTCGGAGCTCTTCTTGACCTGCTGATGAGAGGGTCGAGCAATGTTGTGTTCACATCATTACCTGCGATGAAATGAGCTCGTCTTCTTTCCTCGGTGGCTGATGTAAGATAGATTTCATGCACCTCCCCTGAGAGCAAAGCCAATGAACGATCAGACTTGGTATGCGGAGAGCCGGGGGGAGAGGTGAGAGGAGAGCCAATCATTGCAGTCAATCTAGGACGGACTAAAATGTCATTACTGCAGTGCGCAAAACTAATAGAACGGCTCAAGAGAAACAAGAAATCTATGACACTTGAATGGGAATCTTGCTAGCCCCCCCCCCCCCCCACTGCCCCTCTTTTGCTTCAAAACAATGAAGGGGCGAAAAGCATCCATGATTTTTGTGAAAAGTTAATGGCTCTTACCTGGACTTCTTGTAATGTTTCTGATATCACCATTTGGTGATTCGGTTCCTCAGCCAATCAAAGATCTCCTCCTCCTGATCCTTCTGAAACTGCTGACAACAACAACAACAACAACAACAACAATTTAATCAGTTTTTTTTGTTTTGTTTTGTTTTTTGCTGGGAATGTTGAGGGCGGATAGAGTGTTGGGTTGGGGTTAAGAAAAAAAAAAAAAGAAAACATGGCTTCGGCGATGAAAAAAAAATATGGCGTCTGAAAATTCTAAAACGAATAAAACAGTTTGTATTGGGGAAGAATTGATAGTTTCATTAGAACACACACACACACACACACACACACACACACACACACACACACAATGGACTCCCCTCGCCCCGTTGAGTTCGATATACAAGACAAAGCATACAGTAGACCTCAGATTTTACATCAGTGTTTTCTTTCTCCTAGATGCATGTCTTAATAAAGACTGAGGGTGCATCTATCTCAGTGAATTAATGCGCCCCCAGATACCAACCTGGAAATTTCTATGACTCGGCGCAGTACATACAGCGTTTAGCCTCCCCAAATGGTCACCCATCCGGTACTTGTCAGGCGGAACGACGTTACTTAACGCCGGCGATCTGGCGAGAATCGGTGTGTATATATATATATAAGAGCAAATAGTTAATAAAACATGTTAAAAAAGAGTTAAAAACATATTTAATCTGAAAAGGAAAGTCGTTAATCCGCGGAGTTTTGAAGAAATACTTTCCTTCTCATCAGAGGGTAGGAATTAGCAAAATGCGGGATCGGATTTTGTATACAAAATTATAAGCTCTATGTCCTATTTGGTGTTATCGAGCTTTTACATTTGGTTGAGATTAATTTATAAATATTAATTCTTTAATATTTATAATCTACTTTAGTTTTACCATCTTGGATCATTTTGGTAAATTTAATTGTAATTTTTAATTTATGTATATATATATATATATATATATATATATATATATATATATATATATATATATATATATATATATATATATTAAATTCCAGGTTAATATTTTCCAAAGATAAAGCAACCAATGAAGTTTTAATGAGGTTCATAAAAGAGTGCTCAATACCGAAGTAGGGAAGATATACTTTTCATTTGCTTTACATAAACATCTGTTGCTACACGTCCATAAGCATGTTTCGGTTTTGTATAAGCAATATCGCCTGATGAGGTCTCTAGTTACGTGTAACTGGCTGACTGAAACATGCTCGTGAATGTGTAGCGACATATTAATGCTTATGTAAAATAAACAAAAGTGTATATATATATATATATATACAATGGTTTCTTAGATGTTTATTTAATGAAACTCAGGTGTTTAAAAATCAGTTCACAATGATAAGTACAGTTATATCATAGTATAATTTTCTTTATTCATACAAACATTATTGGCTACATATGTGCACACACGATTTAGAATTAGAATAAGACAAAACCAGGAGAGCAGATCTTAAACAGACAAAGGATTTAATATTATTTCACATAATTTTATAACGATAATAATCAAAAAGGCATGGATTCGAGCTTTTTAATTATTTTATGCACACACACACACGCACACACACACACACGCACACACACAGACACACACACACATATATATATATATACATATATATGTCTACTATTATACAAATGTTACTTTGTGTGTATGTACGTGTGTACGTGCGTGTGTGTGTATACGTGTGTGCGTGTGTACGAGTTCCTTCTTCACAGTTTTCGAAACAGTTGAATCTATCTTTTGTAAATTTCACACCAAGCTATTTTCTATGTCCGGCAGGGTTCTTAGATAGGTTTTGTACAGAAATTCGTCCGATAAATATCAAAAATCAAAAAAAAATCCAGTCCTAAAAATAGTCCTTCTTTTGTATCGATGAAAAAGTTTTAACAGGGGAATGTTTTACGTTACACCTGGTAAGGGAGATATTAAAAGCTCAACAAATCTTTTATTCTTATAAAAATCAGAATTATTATCACCTGGACATATAGCTCAGTGGTAGAGCATTTGATTACAGATCGAATGATCCTGTCTTCAAGCCCTGGTGTACCTCGCCATTTTATTTCAATTGTTTCTTATTAATGAGTTCAATTTACGATAAAAGAAGGGGTACCATTTAAAATCGCCACAAATCATTTCTTCTGAATGTGATATTGTAAACAAACACAGGTGGAAGAAGATGAACGACATTATCCTTATTATTTATTTATTGTATTATTTTTTTGTGAATCACTCCACAGGGTAAATTATTCCTCGTAATAATCAATAGATAATTGATTATATAATCATACATACGTAATTTATATATGTATATTACGAAGAGTTGAAATGAAAACATTATAAATTCAAAGTTCTTGAAATTGGGAGAATTTCAAGTCTAGAACTGTAACATCTGTTTTTAATTGAAATAAAATCAAGAAAATTATAAAAAAAAAATTGATTGTGGTAGAATGGGGAAATAGAAAAAATGTTGGTAGTTGAAACAATATGTATGTATATATATATATATATATATATATATATATATATATATATATTATATATATATGTATGTATATATACATATATATATACATAAAAAAATATATATTTATGTATATATATATGTATATATATAGAAGTATACATACATATATATATATATATACATACGCATAATATATATATATTATGTGTATGTATATATATGTATATGTATATATACTTCTATATATATACATATATACACACATATATATATATACATATATGTATACATATATACACATATATATACATATATACACATATATATATACATATATACACATATATATATATATATATACATATATACACATATATATATACATATACATATATATATATACATATATATACATATATACATATATACACATATATATGCACATATATACATATATATATACCTATATATATACATATATATACATATATATACCTATATATATACATATATATATACCTATATATATACATATATATACCTATATATATACATATATATATACCTATATATATACCTATATATATTTATACACATATATACATATATATACCTATATATATACATATATATACCTATATATATATACACATATATACCTATATATATACATATATATACCTATATATATACACATATATACCTATATATATACACATATATACATATATATACACATATATACATATATATACATATTATATATATACATAATTATATATACCTATATATATACACATATATACATATATATACATATATATATACACACACATATATACATATACATATATACATATTTGTACACATATATACATATATATATATATATATATATATATATATATATATATATATATATATATACAGGGTGACCCAACAAAAACGGACCCCAACTCTAATTAGGCCCCGTTTCTTAGTGTTTTGTCTGAATGAAATGAAACTTTGGTCATAACTAGTTTATTATATTCAAAACATCACATCAAAACACTGGGGTTTTTGGCGTTTTTTTCTCCGTTGACTGTAAAATGCTCAGAAAAACACTTGAATGTCTTCTGTTTTTTTGGGGGGTCACCCTGTATATACATATATATATACACATATATGCATGTGTATATATACATATATATATATATATATATATATATATATATATATATATATATGTGCATATATATACACACATATACATATATATACATACATATATATACACCTATACATATATATACTCATATATATACATACATATATATACACATATATATACATATGCATACATACATATATATATATATATATATATATATATATATATATATATATATATATATATAATATAAAGCTAAATGTCTGTGTGTGTGTCCTATATGGTTGACTATTTGAAAAAACCGATTGCATATAATGATAGAAGATGTATCGAGACACAGGAATGGGTATGTTTGATCTGGCAGAACGGTGGTTCATTAAAATTGTGGGGTCGCGCCTGGTCCACAAAGTATGGAAATAAAAAATTAAAAAATTAAAAAAAAAACATTTACAAGTGTTTTTGATATAGATGTACATAAGAATACTTTGATAAGTATGTTTTAACTTAAATAGGGATGGTATAATATAATTGTGGGATCTGCGTTCGCGCCTGGCCTCCATAAAATGGAAATAGGCACAAACTTTAATAAAGGCTTTTCATATTTATCTGCGTAAGTATACTTTGATAATTATGTTTCAGTTTGAAGAAATATGGTAAAATAAAATTATGGGGTGTTCGTTCACGCCTGACCTCCATAGAATGGAAATATGTCACAAAGTTTTACAAGTTTTTTTTTTAATATAGATCCACAAAATATTGTGATAAGTGTTTCAGTGTGAACAGGTATGGTATAATAAATTATGGGGTTTAACTGTTTTATTTTTACTTTCATCATATTTTGCTTTGGTTTTGATACCCCCAAATTCGAAGCTATCTCTTTACAACCCTTCCTTTTCATAACCTATCATACTTTCATAAATCAGAGTCCATTTTCTGTAGCCTGTTTTTGACCCCAGTCAACGACGGGTACTTTTGCTAGTATATATATATATATATATATATATATATATATATATATATATATATATATATATATATATATATATATATATATATATATATATATATATAGTGTAAATGTAGAAGAATATAAAAAGGCTATTGTAATACAAGGAATCAGGTGTTAAAATGACGTGACATACAGACAAAAATGGACAAACGAAAGCGGATCTTGTTGACCTTGTTTTTTATTTATCGTTTCATTTATTCATTTATTTTCCAAATCTATCACAGATTCAAAGCAGTAAAATAGACTTACTGTGTGAACTAACCGGGATGGTAAACGTCTTTGATACTTCGAGAGTATAATCTCTTTTTCAGAAATATATATTGTGTAGTTATTCAATCTGTGAAAATTACACGTCATACGTGTCGTCATATATGTATGTTTATATCACTCTGAAGAAGCTGATAAATATCGAAACGTTAGTAAACTTCTCTCCTCATTTATGAAGAAAAGTCCCTATGCAAAAACACTATACATCCAATTTCTTCAAGTTTAGAAATAAAATTAGACATATGTTTTTCTTTTAAATCTAGAATGCGATTGTAAAGCTTTATTTTATTTGAAAGTCATAGACTTGTATATTACATCATTGATGATTCTTCTTGAGCAAGATCCGAATGATTCCGATTGCGATTTATGGGGAAAACCGGAAATGGCCGAAGCAGTTTATGATATGGAGACCACGAGATAAATGCCAGAAAAAGCAGACGATACTAAAACATATAGATGTAAAACCAGATAAGGTTAAGGTTAATTTAAGTAATAGTAAAATAGTAATACATCCAAATACTACAAAAATTCATCTAGTAGAACAACTGCTATTGTATTTTTAGTAAAACAAATTATACCACTATGGTAAAAAAACATTGCCTATTAAAGTGGCGATAAAAGAGATAAGTATGCCCCAGTATTCGCAATCTTCAAGGTGTTTACATTTAGGGAAATGCAATTTCCCTTCACTTTTCCCTAAAAGTTACTTTTAACTATAAATAATTTTCAACTTGAGGAATTTTGTAATTTCTGGATGTATTACTATTTTTGACACAACAATTAAGTAATGTTGTTTTTTTGATGAAAATGACATTTAAAAAAAATCGATCTGAGACTCCATCTTAACAAGCACCGAATTTTATTTAGTTTTACAAATAGAATGTATAAATTACAAAACGTTACGTTTGAGCAAGCATTGGCTGTTAAGGACCTTTAGACATCTTTCATGGCTAAGGCAGCTCATGAAAGTTGATAAATCCAAAAGAGG
Organism: Euprymna scolopes; assembly: GCF_053919585.1. NCBI lineage: Eukaryota > Metazoa > Mollusca > Cephalopoda > Sepiida > Sepiolidae > Euprymna > Euprymna scolopes. The sequence continues at coordinate 14,083,035 of NC_136501.1, forward strand.
ATTGTTGCTTAATCAAATTGGCACTCATATCGGCAATTAAAAGTAAAGAAAACGCAGAAAAGTCTGTATGATGTACGTACTCACTGCAGAATTAGGATGTCATATTCCAAAAATCATATAATTTGATCAAGTATTTTTTATTCAAACAAATCAAATTTTATTACAAAACGAGTCGTAGTGTTTTCGTCAGCCATGATTAAATTCGATGAAATAAAAAATAGGGGGAGCAACTCAAATTGACGTGTCGAGGTTAAAAATAAACCTTATGTTCAATGCAGTTTAGTAGTAAAATCGCTAACATTTGTAAATTTGGAGTTTCTTAGTTTTAAATAAAACTACTTGATTGATTTACGTGAAATCTGGAATATGACATCTCCGTTATGTAAAGAGTACGTACAGATTTTTCTGTATTTTCTTGACTTTTAATTGCCGCCATAAGTGCCAAGTGAATAAGCAACATTAGATTTAGTATTATAACATTATAACAAATCACGTACAGCTGCCTACTTCAAGATGCTAAAATACTGCAAGATTAGTACACAAAATCAAGAAGCACGCCGAAAGCCAGATTCTTTTAAAGCCACTTAAAACTATTTTAGACATAAAATCACCATCAACGTTGAAATGCAGCTAAATAAAACAAATAAAATTAGAATAATTCATAAACTTAAATTATTTAAAAAAATTTTTTTTTAAATAGCACCGGATTTGAGACGGGATTTGTTCTATAAAATTACCAAATCAAAAACGAAAAATCCGTTTTTATGTAAATGAATTTAAATCTAAAATAACAAGAAATTTTATTTTATTTTTCAAAACATAACAACAAACGACAACTTATTTTTTATATCTAAGAATGGAGAATTATGAAATATTAGTGAGCATGAAACGAAAATAAAATAAAAAAAATATGTCTGGGGTACTCGAAATGAATAGACACCAGAGAATTTTAGTAAACTTACGGAATCAGTCCCGAGTATTGACGGAGATTCTCGGTTCAGTCGTGAATCTGAAGATAGACGACACGAATAAAATGACATAATTACATGTTTTGCTCGAATTACACAAATGCCACAAAATCTGAAAGTCACAATAAAAAAGAAAAAAAAATTGTAAAAAAAAACAAAAAAAAACAGGTTAGTTTTTTGTTTAATTTAGTCTCCTCACAATAAATACAGTTAAAAACCTTTCTAAAAAAAAAATTAGAAAGAAAAAGATGAAGTTGATTTATTTACGGGTTTGAAGAAAATTATTAAACTTAACACGGAAAGAGAGACGGGTTAATTTACCCTTACCATAATTAAACACTTAACACACTTAAAAACATTCCCCCTTTTCTGGGCAAGCAAGAAAAATAATTAGTTTTCGCTAAATGAATTCTTAAAACAAACAAAGAAACAAACAAACAAACAAGTTTTCTGTTCGTCGAACTGTTACGTCAAGACTCGGGACTAACTCTGAATTTTCAATCGATACTTGGGACTGGCTATGTAAAATCTAACATCCTCTGGATACCCATTCATTAGAAATAACCCCACCCCCTCCCTCCAAAAATACCGATGCATT
>NC_136501.1:14089600-14112100 GCF_053919585.1 Euprymna scolopes
GGCTTGCTGTAGATGCTGTAGATACAAATAAAAGATGCATTTTTTTAAAAAATAAACTTACTTTTAAAATAAAAATAAACAAAACACAAAACAATTTATATTCTACTTTTAATGGCCAGCAAGATCATTATCCCAACAGTTGGATTAGAAAAAAAAATCAAGATGGAGAAATAAGCAAGTAAAAAACAAAATGGATGACATTTGAAACCAAAGTTGTGCAAAAACATTCTAAAAAACAAAAAAATAAAAATATACAAAAAACATTAAAAAAAACAATGAAAGACTTGTAAAGAAAAATAAAACTCAGTCTTTGTACAGAAAAAAACATTTATATATTAATTCTGTGATCAGATTTTCTGCTGTCATTTTTCATTTTTTTTTTTTTCTTTTCTTCTCATTGGAAAACCAAAATCATAATTTCAGAACTCTCCACTTAATAAGGCAAAAAAAAAAAAAAGAAAGCTTGAGTTGAATAATGTTAGCCCTATTTATAAGGGCGTGTGGCTCAACTTTGTCTCTGGACCTCATACCATATCATATATTCTCCCCCTCTCTCTTTCTCATAGTAATCCTCCATTTTGATTGTGATCATCATGTCCTTCTTTTGATTAAAACACTATTGTTATTTATTAAAAGATTTTGTTGAAAGTTGATCCTCTTTTCTTATTTATTATTTCCTTTGCACGATTATCAAAATATGTTTAAAAGAAATGAAATATTGTATTCATCGCACCTGTGTATGCATTTCTTTCTGTGACATCACAGTCACGCCACGCCTTAAAATACTGACACAACACTTACTCGGCAGGTTTATTTTTTTATTTTTTATTTTTTTTTTACAAAGGAATCACCACTTATTAAGGCCCATCAAGAACTTGTTTGGGGAACGGCTCCTCAAGAACTTGTTTACGTTGGAAATGACCATATTGTAGTCAGCTGGAAGAAGTGTTTGTTCATGGAATCTACGAAAGAAAGAAAGAATCTTTGTTCATGGAATCTACGTTTATGTTTAGGCACAGATAAAAAGTGGGGGAAATTATTGATCGTGGTTTCAGCCAAATGAGTGTTTCTTGTGAATATTTGGTGAGGGGGGATAGATTGGAGCTCAGACGAGCACTAGCTATGAAAATAACGATAAAACAGAGACAGACTCGCAACGTCTCTTCTGAGAAAGAGGTTGCAGGGAAGAGAAAAGGGCATCTCCCACTAGGCTACGAAGTTTATTCCGAACTCTGTCAAGGCAGGATAAGGTCTTCCTAGCAGCTCCTGCCCAGATGTGGCAACAATACTCCATCCTTGGACATACCTGGCTTTTATACAGGTAGAGAATTGCATCAGTAGGTACATATCTACAGGATCGATAGATTGATCTCACCATTTTTCCAACGACCTTGGCAATGGATTTGATATGCATGTTCCATTTCAGATCAGGATTAAAAGCCCAGAAGCTTGTCAAAACATGGAACCTCCTCAAGACGAGAGCCATCCATTTTAATTGTTGCCAAATGGAGATCAGAACGTTGCTGATGTAAAGATAGAAGCTTAGCTTTAGATGCATTAAAAGTAACCAGACACTTTTTCCCCCATTGTACCACATGCTCAAGATCAGAGAAAACTTGGTTATTTATAGCCTTTGATGTGCTACCATAGATGGTAGTGTCATTAGCATAAATGTCTATGAATGATGTAAGGATATGATCTGGAAGATCATTAATGTAGATCAGGAAGAGAGTTGAACCCAGGATGGACACCTGAGGGACTCCAGTATTAATACTATGAGATTCTGATTTCTGCCCATCAACCACTACTCTTATGAACCTGTCAGAGAGAAATGATTTAATAATTGCAAAGACAATTCCAGCTATACCATAGCTGGAGATCTTGTGAAGTAGACCTTTATGCCATACCCTATCAAAGGCCTTTGATATGTCAAGAGCAATTCCCCTAGAAAGAAAGCCTCCGTTGAGAGATTTGCTAATCCTATGAGAAATAGCCGTGAACACATCTGCTGTAGATCTAGCAAAATAGAAACCATATTGCATGTCACTAAGAAGGTTATTTTTGCTGAGGTCGTTGGCTACTTCTCTATTTAACAAAAATTCAAGTAACTTACTCATGATGCCCAAGAGACATTGGTCTGTACTGAGAGGGAGATGACCGATTACTAGAATTCTTAAATACTGGGCATACCAATGAGATTTTCCAGGGTGTTGGGAAGCAATTCTCCTTAAAACAAAGTTTAAACAGCTTTGTAAATATGAGAGCTAGTTCTGATTGAAGCTTTTGAGCATAATAATAGGAATGCCATCAGGGCCAGTTGCTTTATTGGAGTCAAGGTTTTTGATTTGCTTGGCAACATCACGCACAGATATTTGTTCATAGTGTTTTCTGATACAGAAGGAAATAAGTGGGGTTGGTGGCCTTGGTCGCCGAGGGTAGAATTAGCTGCAAAGTTCTTGGCATAGAGTTTGACTTTGTCTGATACTGACAAGATTACCCCAGGTCCATTGATGATGGTTGGGATAGAGCACGCGCTTCTATTCAGGACCTTATTTGCTATTTGCCAAAACTGCTGGGAACCAAGCTGCTGCTCAGCCACTTTGGACTTAAGGGACTGAGCATACAACTCTCACGTTCTTCATTACTCTTTTACAGTGGTTGCTGGCAGTCTTGAAAGCGGCTTTAGTCTCAGTATATCTATTACGTTGGAAACAATGGAAAAAGTGATTTCTGTGTGCAATGGCAACAGCACATTCTGGAGCGAACCACGGTTGGCTGTTGAGTTTTTGCTGGAATGTTTTCGAGAGTATGAAATGGTCTATACCTACCATTAACCATTCCTTCAGGTCTGATACTATAGAGGGCACAGCCTTTTTAAACATGGAGGTAGATCTGATATAAATGTACGAAAGCTATCCCAGTCAGCCATAGAGTATCGATATACTGTAAGATGGAGAGGGACGTCTGAGAACTTATTGCATTTCGTTTTTATATTAATTGATACAACAGAGTGATCGGAAGATCCCAGTGAATCGTCCTGGATTAGTCATTTAATGATGGAGCCAAACTACGTTTTTTTTTTGTTTTTTTTTTGTTTTTACACGGTGGTCACCACTTATCAAGGCCCGGAAGCCACTCAGGGAAAGGGTTATTGAATGTACAGTACGTTAGTGTGGAATCTAACTCTATGGCTGACTGGGATAGTTTTCGTACATTACAGTAGATCTTTTCACACCTAACACGCATAGTGGAACAGTTTAGGAAACAATTTTTATTTTTTTTTGTCAAATGAAATTTATAACATCAAAACCATTGTTTCAGGGTGGAACGATAAAATTGTCACCCCTAAAAAAAAAAACACCACTACAGCTTTATTTTAAAAGTTTTATTGAAAAAAATCAATTTAGATAACTTGATTATGTAGTAGAACTGACATCTATTCAATGTAGTCTAACCAGCATCCTACAAAATCATTCATACATGTTTAAAGTTCCCGCTTCCTTTACTGATGTACTTGGAGCCATACAAAGCTAAAGTTTGGAATATGGATATTTCATACGAATTGACATTTCTATATTTCACACATAAATATTTCATCATTTAAGTATGACGTCGGGCAAAGAAATATGACAATTTTCAGAGTCTGAGAGTAACCATATTATAAGTTATTATGAAGGTTGACTTAAGGACCCTCTGACAACCGTCTTTAATAGCAATGTTAATAAGGGCGTTTATTTTGTTCTTTTATGTCTGTGAAAATAGGAACCAAGTGAGTTGGTCGACTTTTGCATACATTATAAAAAAAAGAAAACAGCACTTGTATAGACCGCTATCCATGGTTGATTTGATTATCTTGGAGAAATTATGAGAAGCGTCCAAATACTTGAGGCATCAATTCTAGTAAAGAAAATAGGCTCCAATTTTGAATTATGATTGGGTAGTCCATGGAATGATAAAGTTGTCACCCCTAAAAAAAAAAACAATACTACAGCTTTATTTTAAAACTTTTATTGAAAAAATCAATTCGGGTAACTTGATTATGTAATAGAGCAGACGTCTATTCAATGTAGCCGCCTTCAGCCTCAATCACTGCCTTGATACGTGTCCGGAACTGGGAGCATGCCTTTTCTACAAGCACCAGCGGGAGCTCGGCGAATACTCGTCGGATGGCAGCGATCAGATTAGCTTTGGTATTGTGGGAGATCATATTGGTGATGTTCTCGACGTATGACCAAACAAAGTTGTCCAGCAGGTTCAGATTGGGGAAGGAGATAAACCCGGAAGAGAAGGTTAACTGATTGCACACTCTTCAGCACATCCCGGTACACTTTAGTGTTGACTTTCAAGCCGACTTCGAAGATGTGAGGTGGCATGATGTTGGCCTCACTTGGAACCACACCAAGACCATAGCCATGGCCAGAAACTTTAGAAACTTTGTTTTTATCACCCTGAACACGTCCCCGTTATTCATAGCAATCTAGTGATACATTTTGAGGGTGTTGGCAATGGTCCTGTTGTCATAAGTTGGATCGGTAGTTGTACAACAGCGCATCTCTGATCTCTGAATGGCATTTCAGACATAATAGAAGACTCCTATCGCTCTTAGGATTTGTACACAACTGGCCAACTAGTAGATGGTCTGCAATAAAAAATAGAAAACCAGTTTTCATGAAACGGAAATGGGATCGTGTCATCTCTTCTAGTGCGACAATTTTATCGTTCCACCCTGTAAGAAAAACTATTTTAAAAAACCTATTTGGCCTGCTTTATTTAACACATTTAACTTTGGAAGTTGCTTTTGTCTTTTTTCTTGTTCGAATTAATAACTAAAGTTGGAAAGTTTTTTTAATGAATTCAACGTAAAACAACGTTATCTAACTAATGGTCGTGTCGAAATTGTTAATATACTAGAAGATGTACGCAGCGTTGCTCGGTATTAAACGTAACGTTAAATTTCTTAACAAAGATGAAAATAAAAGGAACGGAGACATGCTCATGCAAGTATTACGTTTTTTTTTTAAACAGTTCACATGTTGTATGTAAAAAAGATATACTCGAACTGAGATCGAAACCAAAACTTAAAGGCAGTGAATAAAGTACGATAACTATTAGACCAACTTGCCACGGTCTTTAAAAAGTGTTCTTAAACCTCATGAAAAAGTTGAAAAATAGATAAAAATCCGATGACCCTCATGTACCAATTTTTTCAATTCTGATCCTTTAGCAGCCCTTTTTTCCGGATGAAAACAGATCAAAAAGTTTTCAAAATGTCTGAATACCCTATATACCAAATTTCAAGTCTGTAGATAAAAAATCCGTTAAGTATATAGGTTGAGAAGTGTCCTCACACACACACACACACACACATTTTCAATTATGTATATATATATATATATACTAGCATTTCAGTCCGGCGTTGCCCGGGTGTTTGGATGTGTCTGGTGAACAAAAAAAAAGCAAAAAAAAAAAATGTGGTAGTAGGAAGGCAGGCTCGAACCCGTACCGCGAAGGAGGAAAAGAACAGGGTAAAAAAACCTAACATCTATGCTGTTACGACCACCGCCAAACCGGAAGCGACATTTTTTTAAAATTAAGGCTAGACAATCTAAAGGAGAGGATAACTTCAAAAAATATTGGCGAAAAAAGTGACATGACCTCCCGCAACACCAAAGCTAGCCTGATTGTTGCCATCAGCCGAGTATTAACTGAGCTCCCTCCGGTGCTTGTGGAAAAGGCATGCTCCCAATTCCGGACTTGTATCAACATAATAATTATATAAATGGTTCTGTGCTACGAAACAGGTGCTGTCAAGAATTGAACATATTAACATTCTGAAAGAAATAAACAGTAAGATGGAGAATATCTTGGAATTTGCAATTGTGCTTTTTGATATTTACGTTATCTTTGATTTTCTTTCATGTCCGTTTAGAAAATGAATGGATCAAAGGATATAGTTTGTTTTTTTCGTATACATTTTTATTTTAATGTTTTATATTATTGAGATGACCTTGAAGAAGACAAAGACAGGATGTAAGCTGTCATTGTTCAAATGTTCAAAAGTGACAGGCATGAAAACACAAAAACAGATCGGAATTATCAATTGCATTCTGGGTAATTCGTTTAGAAGCGAATTGAAACATGCATGGTACAATTTGATAGTCGATTTTATATTTATTTTTCTGTCTGGATATGTAGAATAAACTAATTAAAAATGAAAACAAAGGATGAAATCTTTTATGTACAAGTGTTTTAGTCTTCATTATTGATAATCAACAACAATGAAAATCACAGGACCCCCATGAACAACCCCCCCCCCAACCATGCCCAGAGCACATCTGATGAACCAGTCAGAAAAGTTTTCATCTCTTAATCTCTTTTTCTCTCGTGAGACCATAAGCATCATCATTTCAGCCCTGGGAGAAAAATACTACATTGAATACTGCTATCAATTTTGGGTTCCAAAAATCGTCCAAAGAAACTGTAAGGTTATTCTTGATTTAGAAGTGGCACAGAGATTGTTCACAAGGATTATCGAGGGTTCATTGGACAATTTGAGCTAAAGAGACAGATAGGACAATTTTAGAATGCAGAATTGTGTGAAATTCATTTAGAAGCAAAGTGGAAACTACACGATGTCATGGAAACTGTGCGATTATTCTGGATATAGAAGAGGTTTTATGATAGGTCACAAGGATTATCAAGGGTTTGGTGGGCAACTTGAGTTATAGTGATATGTAATTTATCCCGGGTTATGCCAGCATATTGAAAATTGTGATTTTGCTGTGCAAGTTAGTTAGTGCAAAAAGAGTTCAAAGGGTTAAGTTGTTGATGTATGTCGAATGCTGTAGCTAGGGTTAGCGGTAGCACCTGAAATAGGTCATTCGGTTCGTGTGAAAGAAAAGAGAGGAAGATATCTTTTCGCTCGAATGCAAGTTGAGTCTGGGTTCTGATTTTGGGCGAAACAGACGTTGAATGCAAAAATGTGTCGAAAAAAGAAACGCAAAAAATGCTTGAGTCAACAATGTGATGGCTTCTCCCAATTCACTCGTAGACAAAATAAACTAATCCGTGCCAGAAAATTGGTGTTATGTTATCGACCAGTGACAAGAAGAATCGTATCCTAGAGAAGACTAGGATAACAGAAAAAGTATGGTGAACTTTATTCATGTATATATATGCATACACACTTGATGTATCACGATTACATACATAGATACAAAGTGACATGCGTAATGAGGTATGCACACAAAAGATAAAATCCCCTCTGGACTGTTACAATAGTTTGAACATCCTGAACACTAGAGAGCATACTAAACCAAGGAAACTATGGTTCGAATTCATTTAAGAAGTGACTTAAATGCATTGCTGTCAGCCATTTTGAGCCAAACTGCATGGATAGCAAGCGTGAGTTGTTGCCTCAAGTTTCACACCAAAGATTCTGGCACCAAATACAAAAACAAGATGATACAGAAGAGAGAGAATAAAAAAAATAATTAAAACAATCATTAGATGATTTATAAAATTTGAAATAAACGTCATATTTAATTATGCAAAATTCTTTTTCTATTAAAGTTTTGGAATTTGATCATTCTAATCGCATCAGGATTTCTTTCCTTAAAATGTAATCACAACAATTTGCCATTAAACGCAACAAGTATGAATACATTTTTGAAATAATTCTCTACGACGTTCGTTTGCCTATTTTTTGTTCATATATCACATCACTTCAACACCCGTCTTCCTACATTACTAACATCCTTCTTATAATCTTCCATATTTATTTACCAGCAATGCTTCAAACAAACTACCTTTACTTTTTATTTTTTTTACTAATATCGACATATTATTAGTTTTTTGTGTGTGAAACAACGACTATGAAGATGAGCATAACAGTCTGCAAAAGGAATGAATGCAAAATATTGACACATGTCTTGATTATGGTATCATTCAAACACTACGGTGTTTGAATATATGGTTAAGTGGCAGTTTTTATCATTTAGAACTGCTTTAATTCACCGCTCACTCATTTTTCGATCAAATTTTTTTTTTTTTACACAGTGATCACCACTTATCAAGGCCCGGAAGCCACTCAGGGATAAGGGTTATTGCAAGTACATTACGTTAGTGTGGAGATTTGATGAAGTGTCTTACTTAAGGGGGCGGTTCATTAGGAATTTGTTAACATTGGACTTGAAGACATCCAAGTTGTAGTCCGGTGGGAAGCAGGCAGACGGAACAGAGTTCCACAGGCGTGCACTTCTAAGAAAGAAGCTTTGTTCATGGAATCCACGTTTTGGTTTAGGCACAGATAAAGAGTGGGGGAAATTTTTCACAGTGGATTCGGCTAGACGGGTGTTTTTTGTGAAAGATTGGTGAGGGGGGACCAGAGATTGGAGTTCAGACGAGCACCTGCCATGGAAATAACGATAAAACAAGGATAGGCTCGCAAAGTCTCTTCTGTGGGAGAGAGGTTGCAGGGTAGAGAAAAGGGCATCCCCCACTAAGCCACGAAGTCTATTTTGTACTCTGTCAAGGCAGGATAGGCTGTTTTTTGCAGCTCCTACCCAGATATGGCAACAGTATTCCATCCTTGGACATACTTGGCTTTTATATAGAGAATTGTATCAACAGTGAGATATCTTCTGGAGCGGTAGAAGGATCCCACCATCTTCCCAGCGACCTTAGCAACAGACTTGATGTACGTGTTCCATTTCAGATCAGGAGTAAAGATCAAACCGAGAAGCTTGTCAAAACACGGGGCCTCTCCCAGACGAGAACCATCCATCACAATTGATGCCAGATGGGGATCAGAGCGTTGATGATGTAAGGATAGGAGTTTGGTTTTGGATGCATTAAAGGTAACCAGCCACATCTTCCCCCACTGAACCACGCGCTCGAGATCAGAGGAGAGAGAATCAGAGAGAACTTTGTCATTTACAGCCTTTGATGTGTTGCCGTAGATGGTCGTGTCATCAGCATAGATGTCAACGAAGTATGTGTTTAGGGAGATCATTGATGTAGATCAGGAAGCGAGTTGGGCCTAGGATTGACACCTGAGGGACTCCAGCATTTATATTGCAGACCTCCGATTTTTGTCCATCTACCACTACTCTTATGAGCCTATCGGAGAGAAATGATTTAATGATTGAGAAAACATTTCCAGTTATACCGTAGCTGGAAATCTTGTGAAGTAGACCCTTATGCCATACCTTGTCGAAGGCCTTTGATATGTCAAGAGCAATTGCCCTAGAAAGGAAGCCTTTGTCAAGAGATTCACTAATCCTGTGGGATATAACCGTCAACACATCTGCGGTAGATCTTGCAGAGCGGAAACCATATTGTGTGTCACTAAGAAGGTTATTCCTGCTGAGGTGGTTGACTATTTCTCTATTTAATATGGAATTTCTCTATTTAATATGATAATAATAAATTTCAAACAATTATTACAGTTTATAGATCACCGTGTCACCTTCTCAGCTATATTGCGAACCAAAAAGTGTCAATTTTCGTTCAGTAAAACCTAAATTATGATGAGTTTACTGGTGTTCAAAATCATAAAAAACGTAAGATAATGTGTTGCATCATTTACCGCTCAACTGATTTTGTGCTACAGAACAGGTGCTGTCAAGAATTGTGCATGTCAACGTACTTAAGGAAATAAATGGTAAGGTGATCAATATCTTGAAATTTGGAATATAGACTTCTGTCATTTATTTGTTATATATCTATATCTATACCAATACCCATCTATCTATCTATCTATCTATCTATCTATCTATCTATCTATCTCTCTCTCTCTCTCTCTCTCTATATATATATATATATATATATATATATATATATATATATATATATATATACTAGCATGGGTGCCCTGTGTTGCCCGGGTATTTGGAGGTGTATGCTGAACAAAAAAAAAGCGGTCAATTTTTTTTACTTTGACCCCTATTATGACTCCTTAAAATTATTGTTTTGGGCTCAAATCAAGTTATTAAGTTAGATCCATGTCTAAGGAACCTATATCTAAAATTTCAAGTGCTTAGACCCAAAATTGTTGGAAGAATTTGGTAGAGTTCTCAAAGGTCAAATCGTTGGACTTTGACCCCTTAATCTCCAAATTTCTGGCCGAAAACTGATCACATCGATTTTACCAAATCTCAGTACCCTTTATATCAAATTTCGAGTCTGTAGACTAAAAATTGACAGAGTCATTGCGTAGGGAAATGTATACAGACACAAGACACGTTCACTTTTAGATAGATATATATACTAGCATTTCAGCCCGGCGTTACCCGGGTGTTTGGAGGTGTATGTTGAGCAAAAAAAAAAAAGATAGTAGGAAGGCAGGTTCACACCCGTACCGCAAAGGAGGAAAAGAACGGGGGAAAAATCTGATGTCTTTGCTGTTACGACCACCACCAAACCGGAAGTGACGTAGGTTTAAATTAAGGCTTAGACAATCGAAAGGAGAGGATGATTTTCGAAAATATCGGCGAAAAAAGCGACCCCCCATGTAGTGCCCAGTTGAAGGTGAAGAAATTAATGTTTTTATCCTATTTTTCGATATTTTTCGTCTGAAAGGTCGAACTTCAAAATGATCTTGTAAAAATCCGTCGTCTATGCCGAAAGTTTTAAGCAGACATGCAAACATACATACATACATACATACATACATACATTTATATATTAGTAACTAAAAATTTTCGACCAAAAAGCTTACCCTAAATCCTCTCCCCTCCTTTTTTGTCCTTCAGTTCTCATTTCAAATGAGTGATTTTTCTGATAAAGGGTGAAGAAAAAGCTGCTTTCCAGTAGCCTGAGCTGTCAGAAATCTGTTTCCATGTCTGTCCTTGTGGCCATGTCACTAGTAAGGGTGCTGGAGGTAAACGTTTCATATGGGCTGACGTTATCCGCCTGATAGTCAGGGACCCGAACCTTGGATTAACCACTAAGGAGACTGTCCTATCAGCAGGTGCAAAGTAATGGGGCTGCTGTATTGCCATCTGGTGAATGGATTCTGAACCATGCAGTAGTTTCTGGTAGGGCCTCTCGATGCCATACTAGTGGGTAATTGTTAACTGATGTGCTACAAAAAAAATTCCTATCCTTTTCTCTCCTGCTTTCCCTCTCTGTCCTGCTCTAACCAAGTATGCTGACCTGTTTCACAAACCCCAAATTCTCAACATGAAATATCTCCAGAAAAAATTCACAAATAAACCTAGAACTCCATCCTCCAACGTAGACCCCTACTACCATGTCTCCTTCTCCAACATCAGGGGTCTACGTTCCAACCTTCCAGAGGTTGAAACCCAAATTACAGGAAACAAAAAAAAAACGGACATTTTCTTCCTAAGGGAAACTGGCATAAAGCCAACCACTTCCCTAGATAAGTTCATAATTAAAGGATACTCTAACTTAACATCTAAATCTGACCCTCAGGATCGCCATAGGCAGGGAATATGTGCCTACATTAAAGATGGCTTTCCGTGTGGTAATCTCCAGAGAAGACCCTAATTTACCTTATATGTGTTTCTGGGTTGCACTTGCTTACACCACTGCATTTATATTTGCCCTCTATCGCCCCCACAACAGTGGAGTTACTATCTTTAAGAGCATATCTGAGAAAATGGACCACATCCTGTCTGCTCATCGGCTAACATCCACATTTGCGGTGACTTCAATGTCCATAATGTGGAATGGCTGACCCACTCGAACAAGACAGATGATGAGGGGAGGTTCTGTCATGATTTAGCCATTGCCTATGACCTCACTCAGATTGTTCACGAACCCACCCGTGTACCCAATACTTCTGGTCAGTTAGCTAGCCTTCTAGACCTTTTCCTCACAACTTCCCCTGTCTCCTCTGGGATCTTCTGACCACTCGGTTGTATCAGTTAAGATAAAAGCGAAATACAATAAGTCTTCAGGTGATAAGTCGTCCCCCTCTCAGTACAGACGAATAAGTCTCCTGTGTGTCATGAGTAAGTTGCTGGAATCCATATTAAATAGAGAAGTAGTCAACTACCTCAGCAGAAATAACCTTCTTAGTGACATAAAATATGGTTTCCGTTCTGCTAGATCTACAGCATATGTGCTAACGATTATATCTCATAGGATTAGGGAATCTCTTGACAAACGCTTCCTCTCTAAGGCATATCAAAGGCCTTTGATAGGGTATGGCATAAAGGTCTACTTCACAAGATCTTCAGCTATGGTATAGCTGGAAATGTCTTCTCAATTATTAAATCATTTCTCTTTGACAGATTCATTAGAGTAGTGGTTGATGGGCAGAAATCATAAGCTCATATTATTAATGCTGGAGTCCCTCAGGTGTCCATCCTGGGTTCAACTCTTTTCCTGATCTAGATTAATGATCTTCCAGATCACATCCTTACATCATTCATAGGCATTTATGCTAATGACACTACCATCTATGGTAGCGCATCAAAGGACGTAAATGACAAAGTTCTCACTGATTCTCTCTCTTCTGATCTTGAGCGCGTGTACTGTGGGGGAAGAGATGGCTGGTTACTTTTAATGCATCTAAAACCAAGCTTGTATCTTTACATCATCAACGCTCTGATCCCCATCTCGCATCAATTTAAATGGATGGCTCTCAACTAGAGGGAGCTCCATGTTTTGATAAGCTTCTGGGCTTGACCTTTACTCCTGACCTGAAATGGAACACGTAGATCAAGTCTATTGCCAAGGTCGCTGGAAAAATAGTAGGATCCTTCTACCGTTCCAGAAGATATCTCACTGTTGATGCAATTCTCTATCTCTATAAAAGCCAAGTACGTCCAAGCATGGAGTACTGTTGCCACATCTGGGCAGGAGCTGCTAAAAACAGCCTATCCTGTCTTGACAGAGTACAAAATAGACTTCATGGCTTAGTGGGGGATGCCCTTTTCTCTTCCCTGCAACCTCTCTCCCACAGGAGAGATGTTGCAAGCCTGTATTTGTTTTATCGTTACTTCCATGGCAGGTGCACGTCTGAGCTCCAATCTCTGGTCCCCCCTTGTTGATCTTTCATGAAAAACACCCGTCTAGCTGAAACCACTGTAAAAAATTTTCCCCACTCTTTATCTGTGTCAAAACCAAAACGTAGATTCCATGAACAAAGCTTCTTTCTTAGAAGTGCACGCCTGTGGAACTCTGTTCCATCTGCCTGTTTCCCACCTGACTACAACTTGGATGTCTTCAAGTCCAACATAAACAAATTCTTGATGAACCGCCCCCTTAAGTAGACACTTTATCAAATCTCAACACAAACGTACTGTACACACAATAACCCTTGTCCCCGAGTGGCTTCCGTGCCTTGATAAGTGGTGACCACCTTGTAAAAAAAAAAACCCTTTATGTAGAATTTCAAATGTTTAGACCAGAAATTGTCTGAGTAATTTCGCAGAGACCGCATAGGTCAATTTTTCTTAAACTTTTTCCCCTATTATGACCCCTTAAAATTTATTATTTTGGGCTCAAATCAAGTTATTAAGTTAGATCCATGTCCAAGGAGCCTATATCTAAAATTTCAAGTGTTTAGACCCAAAATTGTTGGAGGAGTTTGGTAGAGTTCTCAAAGGTCAAATCGTTGAACTTTGACCCCTGAACAGCTAAATTTCTGTCCGAAAACGAATTATATCGATTTTCCCAAATATCGGTAACCTGTATATCAAATTTTGAGTCTGTAAACTGAAAATTGACAGTTATTGCATAGGAAAATGTACACACACAGATACACAGACACACAGACACGTTCACTTTTATAGATTAAACAAAAATATATATGTATAGATAAATATATATGGAAACAATTTTGTGTTTACTGCAAATTTTTTACACAAATATTACGCAAGTATAAATCATGTAGAATATCTGCATAAACATAATTGCACGTAATAGTTAAATAAAGATGACCATCCCATAAGAAAACCGAAAAAACTAATAGAGAATTAATTAAAATGAATGTTTAAAAGAATATGCAAATTAGATAGATCTTTTGCTAGCGAATGCAATTCCACAACCCATATATAACAAAATTGTATTTTCTTTTTAAATAAATAGAAAAGAGGGGTTTTGATATGAATATCAATACACACAAAAGGAAAACGAATTTATAGGAGTATATATATATATATATATATATATATATATATATATATATATAAGTGATCTTTTTGATGTATGTGCAAAACTCTCTACCAAACTCCTTTCTGAATATTTGGTCTACAGACTGGAAATTTGATATATAGAGTATTTGGCTCGATTTTGATTTAGTTTTTAGCAAGTAAAAATATCTGCTAAGGAGGTAAAAATGTAAAAAAAAAAAAACAGTTGCAGAAGTAAATTAAATAACTTCAGAGCATGCGTGCATACACATTTTTAGCTTGAAATCACTTAATTTTTACCTTTTTTTTTAATGATCTGGTGATAGGCCAGACAATAACGATGGTGACTGAAGCATTAAATAACAACTAAGTTTCAGATCTAGTCATTTTCTTCTCAACTTTTGAAATCATTACCATACATATCGGGTACAATATAATAATCAATAGAGAATTTGCTCTATAATAATAAATATGAAATCTGCATGAAACAAAATATCATGCAGCTTGCTAGTGATACGATACTATTCTTAAACAACGGATTTATTTTAGTAAGTTTATTCATATCTATTTTATTATTTACTAGTTATATATAGGGATGTGACAACAGCATATTTTTTTCATTCTTTTGACTCTCAAGTATATATCCGACACAGTAAGACACAGTTAATCAACCGAGAACCACATTCGTTCATATAAAAACATATAAGATATTA
Source organism: Euprymna scolopes (assembly GCF_053919585.1). NCBI lineage: Eukaryota > Metazoa > Mollusca > Cephalopoda > Sepiida > Sepiolidae > Euprymna > Euprymna scolopes. The sequence goes on from NC_136501.1 coordinate 14,104,422, forward strand.
ACAGATATATACTCAAGAGTCAAAACAATGAAAAGAATATGCTGTTGTCACAGCCCTAGTTATATATACTTGGCGTTGTCCGGTCGAAACCTATTACCGGGCGGACGGTTTAGGCACACACTATTTAACATATACCGAATATTCTAACTCTTAATCTTATGATTTTCCTGAAAGTGAACAACAGGTTGAATTTATGGAAGCATAAAACACATCAATATTCATTTATGAAAATCAAACAGGAAATAACTCATAGCTTAAATAAATAAAGCTTACTTCCGTTTTTTAAGCGCAATGGATGTCGGGTTATAACAATTAAAAAATAATCTAAGCATTCTATTTCGAACTTAAGCATACCAGACCAAACACTATTTCAAACAGGCAAAGAACAATACTATTTAAAACTTTAGCGTGACAGACACACGAAAATCTTATTTTAAACTGAAGCAAGACAGATCAACAAAATGATATTTCAAATGTAAGCATGACAGACCAACGAAAATGCTATAAAACAAATGGACCCCCTCCACACACACAAAAAGCTATTTCAAATTTGATAAAAATGTTCTTTCAAATTTAAGCATGGCAGACCAACGAAAATATTATTCAAAATTGAATATGACAGGTCAACAAAAATTCTATTTCAAACTTACATAACGGAAATGTTATTTCAAATGTAAATTCTATTTAAAACATAAGCCTGACAAACTAACGAAAATTATATTTCGAACATAAGTACGACTTATCAAAAGAATTCCATTTCAAACTTAATCCTTACTGATCCAAAAAAAATTCCATTTCAAACTTAAGCCTGACTTACCAAAGAGATTCCATTTCAAACATCAGCCTGACTTAATAAAGAATTTTATTTCAAACTTAGTTCTTACTAACAAAAAAACAAAAATCCATTTCAAACTTAAACGTATTAGACGAACAGATGCTCAGAAACGTTTAAAATAAGCGTTTTAGTGATGAAATTTCTATTTTAACAATTAACAGACGAATAGGTGATGAAATCCGTTTCACATTCGAAAACAATTCATACAACACAAATACTGCAGGTGATTATTAGTTTATTCTTTGAAAAATTTACAGTCTTCAAAGTATTGGTTGCATGACATAATGGGATTGGTTCAACTATTATTCAAAAGATGTCTCAACGGTGAATTCATTATTGTTTTCTCATCACAGACACACGTTTGTGTAAATCCTAGAAAATCTAAAACATAATGAACCCTGGAAAAAAATGTGCATAAATGACTTTAATGAGGAAAGCATGGCGGATAGGATAAATCCAATTGTATATCAAATTGTAATAATATTCAGAGAATGTATTTTACAAATACTTGACTAACCCCAATGGAAAGGGACAGTGTTGCACCTTTGTTCTTGCATGGATTGGTCTCACCAATAGACATTAGCAACCATTGTACCAAGGGAATTTTTTCTGTAGCAGTTGAGACCATTGAGGCCTGCAAGTGCAAATCAATTTCGTATGAATACAGGTCTCGGATAAAAAAAAATGTAGGAAATAAATGCAACATAAAATCACGTGGAACAACATGGCACGACTTTTGACCGGTTTGATTCAGTTGTTGGGCGTTGGTTTCCATTGTTCTTTCTAGAATTAACTATTTACAGAAGGGACCATGTGAAGGTTGCTAACATCCATAGAGAAAGAATGGCGTTAGAGAATTTATAGGATGCAAACTTAACATGTCCAGAACATAAAAATAAAAACTCATTCTTTGTGGGCTAACTGGGCCAAGTTTCGTTATTTGGGTTGGAGGGGGATCGGTTTTTCATTCATTATATGTACTGATTTGGAAAGAAAATGCTGAAAATTACTTGAGAAATCTGTTATATAAAGGATAGTTGTTTGTGTGTATGTGTGCCTGTATATCGAGAGAGGAATGGGCTGGGCAGAAAAGACAATAGGTGATGACGAAGCAAGAGAAGTAAAACTAGGGAGAAGGTTAGGTTTAGGGTTATTATTTATTAATTTGGAAGGAAAATGTTGTTCCATTCCTTGAGGCACCTATTATATAAGGAAGAGTTGTGTGCGTGTATATATGTGTGTACATATATTAAGAGTAGAAGGGTTTCATATATCTGGGGATCTCTACTGTGTAGGGGTGGGATTTTGCTGCTTGTCGGGTTTGTCAGGGGGCATTTATGTCGAGGGGATACAAGGGCTTGTAATTCACCATTAAAATACTTGTAGAACATGCAGAGGATGCAATATTTCGTTGATGGGACAGAGGTTGAAGCTTAGATGACAGTTCAGGACCTATCAGATTGGTGACTCTCTTTTGAACACTGTCCAGGAGTAAGAAACTAGTAGCAGATGCACCAGCCCAAATGTGACAACCGTACTCCATACATGGGCGAATGGTGGCCTTGTAGAGATAAAGATGCTTTCAGATGTATGTAGCTTTCTCGCATGATAGAGAGATCCCACCTTCTTTGCAGCAGCCTTGGCAATGTTCTCAATGTATCTATTCTAGTTCATGTTCCCTGTGAACGTTAGGCTGAGGAGTTTGAAAGAAGTACTTTCAGGTAATGTATCTTTAGTCATAGCTATTCGTGGTTGTAATTATTGAAGGAAACAAGCTTAGTCTTGGCACCATTGAATGTGGCCATCTATTTTTGTCTTCATTCCACTGCAGATTAGAGATCTTCCTCCAGTGTTTTTGCCATTTACTTAGATATGTGTTCATTTGTTTTCCCCTCGTGCCTGTTATAGAGTGTGGTGTCATCAGCAAATATACCCATCTCTGAAACAATTTTATCACGAAGGTCATTTACGAATATTAGGAATAATAAAGGTACAATGATCGAACCCTGAGGTACACCCGCATTTATATCATATTGTTTTGATGTACGACCGTCGAGGACAACCTGGATTCATCTCTTATTTAAGAATGACTTACTTATGCTAAGTATTCGTCCAGTGATACAGTAAGATCTGATTTTCCTAAGAAGACCATCGTACCAAATCCTGTCAAAAGCCTTAGATATATCGAGAGCTACCGCTCTACCCTTATCTGCTTTGTCCAGTGTATTGTATGTATGTTCAGAGATTACAGTAAGGATATCTGCTGTATAACGAGCTTGTCTAAGTCCATATTGTTGGTCAGTTAGAAGTTTAGCAGCTGTAAGGTGATGAACTAGAGCTTGATTAATTATGGACTCAAATAGTTTGGTGAGAAGTGGGAGGAAGCTAATGGGACAATAATTTAATGGGTCAGTTCTTTCGTCAAAATTCTGAAAAACTGGTATCACAGAAGCGGTTTTCCAGCAGTCAGGGAAGCAAGATTCGTTAAGGCATTTGTTGAAAAGTTTGGAGAGAACGAGAGCAACCTCAGCAGAGCATTTTTTTAATAGCACAGCCGGGATGAGATTGGGTCCACATGCTTTTGAGGTGTTTTTTATTGTCTTTTTTATTTGATTTTGTTTATAAAATAATAAATATTTATGAATTGTTTATAAAATAATAAATATTTATGAATTGTTTATAAAATAATAAATATTTATGAATTGTTTATAAAATAATAAATATTTATGAATTGTTTATAAAATAATAAATATTTATGAATTGTTTATAAAATAATAAATATTTATGAATTGTTTATAAAATAATAAATATTTATGAATTGTTTATAAAATAATAAATATTTATGAATTGTTTATAAAATAATAAATATTTATGAATTGTTTATAAAATAATAAATATTTATGAATTGTTTATAAAATAATAAATATTTATGAATTTTAAACTAAAATCTATAGATCATCTCCCACAGAAATGTTTTTATATTATCTGCACATATACCAATGCAATATATGCACAATTTTCACGTGTGTTTTAATTATAATCAGGAAAAAATAGCAACTCTATACTTAAATACTAAGATATCTATAAAGAATTAGAATTGGAATCGGTAATTTTATTGGAATTGGGGATTTAGTTAGTTGGTTGGTTGTTTTTGTTTTACGGCATATCAACCCTTTTCGGGTTATTTAATGCTGAATCCAAAGATTTTGAAGAACAAGTTTTTAATAGAATATATTTGTTGTTTTCAAGTCGGTTTCTATTTAACCCATAGTTGGGACCATAACAGGTACTACCACTCTGGGTCAGAGTGGACCTGGGAGCAATGGTAATTAAAAAGGGTGGCTCCACACTCCCCAAAGCCCGCAAGCTGGGGCCTCACCACTGGATATAGTCTAAGGTCATATCCAGGGGATTTAGTAAAGAATTAGTAATTTTATCAGAATCGGTAAATATATTAGGATCGTCCCATCACTAGTTACCACTTATCAAAACTTGAGGGTAAAGGTTAATTAGATAGATTGTCAGTTGAACGATGAAGAATATTATGAAAAGATTGAAATGGATGAATAGAATGGACAAGTCTTGACATGAGAACAATTTATGACAAATATTCACTGACATTGGATTTGAAAACGGCTGTCTTGTAGCGTGCAGGCAGGCATCCCCTTGATAACATATTCCACAGATGTGAAGTCCTTATCTCAAAAATCTGTTCATGGGAATTCTGTTTGATGCAAGATTCACGGAAAAAGAAATTAAATTTTTTGTAGTTGTGATAGTAAGACGAGTTCCTGTTGTTAATGTCTTACAAGGAGAAACAAGAGATTGAAGATTAGTCGAGTACCTTCCATCCTAGATTTGTGGTGTCTGCCTTTCTGTATGAGGATGTAATTGAAAACAAGGCCCTATATCAAGATAAACACAACTCTTCTCAAGTAAAACGTCACAAGATATCCAATGGTGACATTAATTTTGTATTAGGATTTTTATCTTTTACAATAATACTGTGGGATCTGCGTTCGCACCATCCATATACTAACAACTATATATATATATATATATATATATATATATATATATATATATATATTAACAACTATATATATATATATATATATATATATATATATATATATATATATATATATATATATGCGAGGTGCCTTCAATAAATTAGCATATTTTTTCATATAGGCACTTTTAATGATAGTACACACATGAAACTCTAGTCTGATTCGAAGTAATCTCTTCCGGCTGCAATTCACTTGTTGTACCAGTCCAACAACTTCTGGAAGGCCCCATAGAAATGTTCTTGTGTCACAGCTCTTTTATCTTCTCAATTGTTTCATAACGATAGTCCCCCCAAAAAATCAAGGGCTGGACTATAGGGAGAATGAGAACCTGTCACGATGCCCATCACAACGTCTTTCTTTCTGAGCTTCTCTGAGCACCCTTGGGATAAACTTGGCGCTAATTTTCTGCATTTTCAGTTCCTCATGAATAATTGCGTGTACAGTTCCCACACTGACATCAATTTGTGCACTTACTGTCTCTATAGACACACGACGGTCCTTATCCATGAAATTCTTTATTTGGCCAATCAACTCTTGTGTTTGAATTCTTTACTCTTCCCACATATCTCATCATCCTTCACAGATTCACTGCCTTACTTGAATCTCGTATGCCCCCCCCCCCAACTGATGTTCGATTCATGCAAGATGGTTCAAAAGCAGTTTGAAGGTTTCTATAATTTTCTATGGCATTTTTTCCAAGTTTAAAACAGAATTTTTATTGCATATCGTTCTTTTAAAGTGTCCTCATGTTCAGATCGCATTTTTGAAATTCATCAGTTGTGAAAATCAGGCTTTAGTAGCGTGTATTCCAATTCCTGCTGTATTCAACCTGAAATTATAAAATTTACTCCGTCATCTTATGATTTATAGCAATAACATAAAAATTTTTCCAGAGTCTACGGCAATTTTAAATGTCTATACCAAAAAAAGTCTGGAAACTTATTGAAGGTGCCTTGTATATACATCTGCATATATATATATATATATATATATATATATATATATATATATATATATATATATATCTGTCCCTATCTTTATATACATATATATATAACTACTTAATTTACTCACATAAAATTAATATACGAAAGTATAAATTTATGCGTAAACTTTAAGTATTTACTTCAAAAGTGCTCAATACGTAAGTAGAGCTAATTAGTTAGTTATAAAATATATATGGCGATTAAGCTACACTGAATATTTTGCGTTTCATCCACTCTAGGACTCTTCAGGCTTATGCGCATAAGCCTGAAGAGTCCTAGAGTGGATGAAACGTGGAATATTCAGTGAAGCTTAATCGTCATATAACTTACTATATATATATATATATATATATATATATATATATATATATATATATTACGGTAATGGAAATTTCTGTTGTAAAATGCTACTTACGGCATATAAATATAACTAAATTAGAATTTCATTTTCCGGGTTCATTGTTCCATTTTAAAAGCCAATCTAATTGATGCAAATCTTTTAAATGCTGATCCCTCCCGCCTCCTACTCTCACTCTCCAATTGATAAGAAGTTCATAACGAACTCAACACGGCAAATTCCTTTTAATCCCCTGGAAATTTCCGGAACAAGTCATCCGTTGATTGAGGAGATTCTCTTTAAAATGTAACAATGGACATCATTGGGATCTTCCCAGTCCATAGTCATCGCACAGTTCGTGTCTTCGTTTATTTTTGAAAAAGTCTACATTCATTTTAATTTCTTTTTTATGAGGTATTATCTTGAACATCTGTAGCAATATATATACGCAATCATATATAAATATATATATATATATATATATATATATATATATATATATATATATATATATATATATATATAGTTGTTTTGAAAATATATATGGCCATGAGGCTACACAGAATTATCCGCATTAAATCTCCGTGAGCATTCGTCAGGCTATCCTATACATATATATATATATATATATATATATATATATATATATATATATATATATATATATATATATATATATATATATATATATATATATATATATTTATACGCCTGATGAATCCTCATGAACATGAAACACGGAAAATTTTGGGTAGCTTAATTGCCGTACATATTTTCAAGAGTATATATATATATATATATATATATATATATATATATATATATATATATATATATATATATATATATATATTCAAAACTGACTACCTAGCTTTACTTACGTATCAAGCACAATCGAAGTAAATACTGAAAATAGATACATAGAATTTTGTGTAGATATATAAAGTAATATATGTGTGTGTGTTTGTGTGTATGTGTATATATTTAAAAATTATAACTAGGTATATATATATATATATATATATATATATATATATATATATAGAGAGAGAGAGAGAGAGAGAGAGAGAGAGAGAAAATAAAAAGGAACAAACCGTATTATGTGTTCATCAACGTTTCGTCTTTATTTCGAGACTTCCTCTGGATGAATGAGGTTAAGAAACCAAAAAATATACCAGTACAAAATATTTGAAAATGTTTCACGTGCACAGTGTGACGCAGTTCTATTTTAAAGAAACGGAAAATTGATGTTGTAAATTCAAAAAGGAGGGGGGGGGGCTGGCGCTGTTAAAGAGAAGGAAATTTTAGTGACGTCATATAGTCGTTAATTTAATTTAAAATTATGAACGCAAGTTTATATTCTATTGAGAAAAAGATATAAAAAATATGGAAAAAAAATATAAACTTGCGTTTATAAATTTTTTTGAATTTACAACATCAATTTCGTA
>NC_136501.1:14117100-14147100 GCF_053919585.1 Euprymna scolopes
GCAGATGCAATCAGTTGGTTTTCTAAGATAAAAAACAAGGATAAATGTTCTTTCTTCCAATTTGATATCATACATTATTATCCATCTATTACTAAAGAACTCTTTATGCAATTTGCCTCTCTCCAAGAACGAGATTGATATCATGAGAAAATGCAGAAACATTATCCTGATTAGTAGAAATGAACAATGGATTAAAAATAAATACCATTTGATATTCCTATGGGACCTCTTAATGCTGCTAAAATTACAGACTTAGTTGGACTATATATCTTATAAAATCCAACTAAAAATTCATAAGTCGATACAATTGGCTTATATAGGGATTATGGCCTTTTTCCAGTAAAAAATGCTGACCACTCTTAATGTGATAAAATAAAAAAATTATTATAAAAGAATTCAAAATAATAGATCTTAAAATTTAAGTTACCACAAACATGAAAATAGTTCACTTCCTAGATGCTACACTAAACCTAAACAAGCGAACTTATGAACTCTATAAAAAGAAATAACAGTAAATTGCATAAAAAAAATTGAAAAAAAAATGTGAACGGAGGGCGTTCGGCTTTGCTTGGTCATAAAATATGCTTAAATATATTTTAATTCGTGCAGATGTCTTTATTGAATATTGTATTGTACCTCACATATAGTACTGATTTCAAAAAGTAAAAACAAAAAAATAATAACTTGAGTGCCATCAGGTAGGATCGAAACCAAAACCTTTAGTGCTCCACGTTCTCTACTGTTTGCCCTATTGACAGATAGATTAAAAGATTTTAAATTAAACCACCCCGAGCTGTGAATAAATTTGCGCAGGCGCAAAACTAATAAAAATATGTCGACAAGTTTAAATGAACATTTAGGCATTTTAAAATATATATTCTTTTAATTTTCATTTTAATTAATACTTTTAAAATTAACCTTTTAATTACAGTTCTTTCTTAAGAAATAACATATTAAGCAAAAGTTAATTAGTGGATCGTAACATGTAAACAAAGTTTACACGAAACTATCGTAGATTGAGGAAGAGATAGTGGAACATCTAAGTTAAAACTAGAATTTGACGGTGTAGATTAGTATTTGAGAAATGAATCAATTGCATAAATATACTAGAGAAAAAAATAATTATTAAAATAAAAAAAAACACAAAGAAAAGATTAAAGTAATATTAGAATAGGTAATTAGTTGAAATATCTGTTAAAAGTAGAAATACGAAAATGGGGAAATGACTAAACGTGAAGGCTATCGAAAAATCGAAAAATCTATATATGTCCACCATCTCTGAAATCATCTTGTTACTATCAGTAATCCATTAGCAAAAGAATGAGCTGTAACTCCTCATCCAAGGAAATATTCGACAAACATAAAGAGTTTTACAATAAGGCCCTTGTAAACAGTGGATATTAAAAAAAACTAAATTAGAGTATACAGAGCCTACAAAGAAAACACTCACATTAAAGAAAAAACGTAAAAAGAAAATCATTTAGTTTACTCCTCCCTTCAATCAAATGGTTAAAATCAACCTAGAAAAAATTCTTAAATCTCATTAAGCTACACCACTTCCCCTCCAACAATATCCTCCACAAAATATTTCATAAAAATATTGTTAAATTATACTACAGTTGCAGCAATAACTAACAAAGAATAATAAAACATAACAATCAAATTTTAAATGATAAAACAAAATGTAATCAGAGTAAAAAAATAAATATCTGTAGTTGTATAGATAAATCTCACTGTCCCCTAAACAGAACTGTCTGGTAACCTCTTTTATATACTTAGCTAAGATCCGAGCAGAGGAAGGCCTTGCTATTACAAATTCTACATAGGTCAAACTAGTAATATTTTCAAGCAAAGATACACTGGCCATAAAAGGTCCTTCATGAATTCGAAGTATAGTCACAAGACATCATTGGCTGCATATTACAGTGAACTAATGGGAAAAAGCTTAACACCAATTGTCAACTGAGAAATCCTGAAAAAAAAAAACAGAATTTATTAATCACTTAACTCCCCTTGTTTCCTTTGCTTAAATGAAAAACTCGGTATCACTAAATTTAAAGATAAGGATAAACTCCTAAATAAAAAACAAAAAACATCAATAAATTGTAGGCATTACAAATCACACTTTCTTAATAAATTACATACTCCTCCCTCTTAGGTCCCTATCAAACACGTTTCTGAGAGTTCATATACTAAGATCTCACAGAAATGCATCTTTTTACTTAAATCTCCACAAAATTAAATATTGGCTAAAATCATTGCTACACCCTCTATGTTAGCACCACTCCAGAGAATCATTTCATGTAATTATAGTTATTACTTCAAAAAAAAAAATCTCCATAATACTCCAAATATTATCTATTTCCCTCAATTTATCCACTGATATTTTAACACTTGCATGTATGTTATATCGCACTCAAACATTTTAATAGAAACGATAACAACAACAATCGCCTCTGGTGGTAATCGGATGGGTTGAATATGGCTGAACAACAACTTTTGGGTGCCATTTTATACATATGCCATCTGGAATAAAAAGATCGCTCAGTATATATATATATATATATATATATATATATATATATATATATATATATATATCATTGCTTAAAACTGAATCGACTTGCGGTTTGATGAAAATATACATAAAAAAATGAAACACTTCATTGTTTACAAAACATTACCATCAGGCATTTTTTCTCATCATAAGAACAGCCAATCATTTTGTTTTATTAGATTTTTATTTGACAGCCGATTGTCTTTTTCATTTGAATATGAAACTTTGACGGAAGATTTTAATTGCAAAGAAATTATGTGAGTATTTACTAATCTCAGACGAAAACAAGAATTTTATGTCTCTTTTATTTTTCTTGAATTTTTCAAATTGAATTATTTTTCTGTAATAATATCTTTATTTAAATTGATTATGATAAAACTGATGTCTCCAAGGACACGGACAAAAGCCGGTTTCCTAAATAAGTAATGCACTGATCTACTTCTAGTTGCTTGATCTAGCTGAAATTTTGCATGTGCAATGATTTATATCTTTATGAGATATATAACAAAGTTCAGCTCTGAAATCCCTGTGGTGTCTAATTTACAGGTGTTTGAACTGAATCAGGTGTGAAATGGAGCCTGTTGAGAGTCTCGCAGTGATCCGGTTTTTGTATTTGAAAGGGTGCACACTACAGAAGACTTTGATGAAATGAAAGAAACGTATGCTAATGATACCTTGTCATATGACCTTGTAAGACGCTGGCATTGTGAATTGGTTAGATATCTGTGGAAACAGCTTCCAGACCTGATTGCTCCCTTCAGTAATTTATGAAGCGTTTGTTAGTCAAGTAAGTGCTGCCATTTTGGAAGATCGACGATTGGCTATTCGCCAACTAGCCCATTCAGGACCGGTTGCACATGCATAAGATGTCTGCCAGATGGATTCACAGGTTATTCATGCATTGAGTGCTCGAGGATGAATTTGTAGATGTGCCAAAAGTACAAGTCAAAGCTTTTCAAAATACTGATTATACGGGATGAAACCTGAGTTTATCACAAGTCATTGCAGTGGAAACTCACCGCCTCAAAAGAAGGCAGCATACTTGTGTCAGTGGTTAGAGTACTTGGTAAAAATCAACTATACAAGTGGTATTCACCTGAAGGTTGAAGGTTTAATTCTCAGTGTGGGCGATCAAAATATGCAATTGCGGATTACTTAGGACCTCTATTCAGTCATGGCTGACAGAACAAGAACATGCTATCTCCATGAATTGAATAAAGGGTTCCATTCGAAATTCCGTCCATATTCCCGAGTTTGACAGAAAGATTCTCGAGTTCAGCAAGAACTGAAGAAGGTCAGAGGTTACATCGATCGAAACGTTGTGAAAATGACACTCATGATGAAAACAGTAGTCCGATGAATCCAAATAATACGAAAAATACTTGATCAAATTACGTGATTTTTGGAATATTTCATTTTCGTTCCGTGACTGGTACGTACATTATACACACTTTTCTGTATTTTCTTTATTTTTAATTGCTGCCATAAGTGCCAATCTGAATAAGCACCCAACCCTTCTTTAAATAAAACCTTTAAAAGCGTAACAAGTCTCCATTGTGTTTCCATATGAGTTTTATTCGCCTGAGTTAAACAACGGCCACTAGACGACACAACTACACAGGAAACGTCCTGTCATGAATGATAAAAAAGCGACGATAAAAAGAATGAAAGGCCGGCGACCGTGCACGTATGTAAAAAGACTTTGTTTTGTTGACGGTTTATTGAACACTCACTGGTGATAAGGCTCGCGTGTGCACTCTACGCGTTTGTTGTGAACGACGTGTGCGAACTGTTTGTTTAAATTTAAATGTTACACAGACACACGTGTGACGAGGGCATGTATAAAGAGTTAGATAGCTAAGAATCGATGTAGGTACAAGTTACAAATTACTTCATTCTTGCAAAAGTTGACATAAAAACACTGTTTAAAAGAAAGCCCCCACCCCCATTCGATACACGATGAATGCTTTGGCGAATTTCATGCCCGGCTGTACAGGTTTTCTTTTTTGTTTTTTGAAAGTCATCTAACCTGTGTGGCAAATTAGCGCCATTTTTTTTTCCTTTCTTTGTCCCGTCAAATATGAATGTGTTATTACTCTTTTGATTTCGCTCTGAGGAAACAAATCTTTGAACTTGTTGTGGCCCGGCTTCTTACGCAGCGCACCGTATTGTGACCCGGCTCTCTGCCCCTCCCCGGCAACCGAGATAAAACACAAGCGCTTAGTGCTAAAACCATAGATGTGTGCTTCATGACATGGCCCAATTGGTACAGAAATCATTAAGCTGGTTAGCTTTATTATACCCTTGGCTTTAATTTGCCGTTTTCTTTCTGCAGATAAAAGTTAACGCTTTGAAAGAAAAAGGAGGTTTCACTCTTCTTATGCGCTTTCTCAAGTCGACCTGTTTATGCGTCCATTCATATGGACTTATATTTTATTGGGATAATCTATATATTAATACGATAGCGTGTGTGTTATTTTATGTGTCAGGATTACATCTTTTTTCTTCCGAGTGACTTCCCTTTAATTGTTATGACCTTCCATTTCTTGTAATAAATAGTTTTGCCAAGAATTCTTCATAAGTTTTGGTTTCGATTTCGATTATAGCTGAAGGAACTCAACTTATATATATATATATATATATATATATATATATATATATATATATATATATATATATATATATGGTTGCTCCTATAATTACTGGAATGATGGCAGTCTTCCTAAGATTCCAATTTCTTTTCATGTCGATTTTCATTAAATCTTGGTATTCCATTATCTTCTCCCCTCAGCTCTTTTCAAGCCAGCATTATTAAGGGTACTGACTTTCACTTTCAGATTGCAAATGATACATAAACCGTTATAATCTCATGACGATTTATAGGAGACTATGTGAGGAGATAAGCAGTTAGATGTTTGTTCACGTTACATTTAAACTTCTGCATGATAGTATAATCAGGAAAGCAAGAAGCGGAGAGGGAATTTCAAAGTATTGCAGTCCAAAGAAATAAACTATTGGAGCATCTAGGGACTTCAACTGTAAAAGGATGGGATTTTGCTGCTTGTCGGGTAGGCATTTACAACCGATAGTTACCAAATATGCAATTAAAGAAAATGAAGTTGTCAATTTCAAGTTCGCCGCTACTAAAATAACACAGGTGGATTAGTGAAAAAATTAAAAGGGAAGAGGGTTGTTGTACTTTTACATCATCTATTGAAAACCTGCTTTTAGATTTTTGCATGCAAAATTCTAAAAATGAAAGTACCAGGCACTAGATACGATCATCTACATAAAGAAAAATGGAATGCTGGTCCTACATCTAAGGAGAACACTCATTCCAATCTCGATAGAATACAAAATCGTCTTCATAATCTAGTGGGGAGTGATAGTTTCACTTCCCTGCAGTCACTTTCTCTCAGAAGAGACCTTTCTAGTCTCTCTCTGCTCTGTCGATATTATCATGGAAGATGCTCCAGTAAGCTCCAGTCTTTGGTTCCTCCATGCAAGACATTCACAACAAGAACTCTTTTTACTGCTACATCTAAAAACAACATTCCTTTCTCTTTCTGTGTGCCTAGTGTGAGACAGAATTTCCATGAACAGAGTTTCTTTCCAAATGATTCCAACACGTTGAATGCATTACCGCCGGACTGCTTCCCTGATGATTACAACATGATCGTCTTCAAATCCAATGTCAACAATTTTTGTAATAGCTCGATAAGCAAGCATCAAACGCAGTTCATACAATTGATCAATGGTAGTACTTCCATAGTGTTCCTCATCTTTCAGGAGGCAATCACATCTCATTTACCCTCATCCTCGAGTGACCCTCAGCTAAGATGCTGTAAATGATGCTGTTCTACTAAGTCTTTTCTGGGTTCACTTGTTACAAATTCTTATTACAAATACTTGTTACGAATTCTTGTTACGAATTCTTGCTAAAAACCGTTCGATAAGTAATCAGTGCATGCCATTGATTCTGTTAGTACTCCCATAATATTCTTCATCTTTCAATTGACAAGAACTCCTTTCTCACAAAAGAGACATTTATTGATCCATCTCATTAACCATTATCCTCAAGTGGCTCTTGGCTTTGATAAGTAATGATCAAACAGCAAAATTAAATTTAAAAATAAAAAATAAAAATAAAAACGTGTTGATATTATCGACAACAACTCCCCTTTCTCAATCATTCCTATCTCATTAACCTTCATCCTCGAGTGTCTCTCAGCCTAAGAAACCAGCATTGTTTTTCATTTTTTAAATAAAAAAATACATTTTAACACATTGTGTTTTTTGCTTGTTTTTTTTTTTAATTTTATTTGTTTGATTGGATGTTTTTAATAAATGCTATTTTACAAGGTCTTTTCGGGACTGTCGTGTGCAAATCATTTTGCCAGTCAGACATCTTGTAAAAAGCCTTTGACAGAATGCAACATGACGTCAAAGAAGGTATAACATTAATACCTTAATTGTAATCTATTGTTAAAAGTCTTCGTTCAGGGCTTGATCATTATTGAATGATTTGACATTTATGACCAAGCTTCAATGTTAAAAACTCTTGTTAGAAATCGTCACATAAGTAATCTCCGTTAGTACATAAGTGATCACTGTTGGTACTTCTATAGTTTTCCTCATCTTTCGGCTGACAATAACTGCATCTCATAAACCATCATCCTCGACTGGCTCTTGGCTTTGATAAGTAGTGACCCAACAGAAAAAATAGAATAAGAAACGTGTTGATATTATCGACCACCACCCCCTCGTCATCAAGTGATCTACTTTAAAATAGGTAATCAAGCAAGCACTTGCTGATCAAGCGACAAATCAAAAAAGGATAATCTTTTTTTAAGCACATAAAAAAAAAAAAACAATTAATCGTTTTATTACTTAAAAAGCTTTTACAATAATCTACAAACTACGGATGAAAAAAAAAAAAAAAAGATGAAAGTTAAGCAACGATATTTTACCTGCAACAACAAAAACAACAACAACAAAAACAAAAACAACAACAACAACAACAACAACAATAACAACAACAATCAAAAAATAAACGTCGTGTTAATCCAATGAATTGCTAATCCACTAAAAGATCCATTCTGTTAATCTATTTCTCAAATGATGGGTGAGGGTAAGGTTGGATTAAAAACTGGATATGTTTTGTTTATTTCGTTTTATATATGTAACGTAGCGGGACGTTCTTATGGTAACATAGGGCGCATGGACGCGTGTGAGAAAATCGGCAGCAACCTATGATGGTTGACTAGCGAAAATATTAGCAGCAGCAGCAGCCGTATTAACACATATGCAAATTAAGCAAGTGTGCACGCGCCGACGTCACGAGAAGAAGGCAAGAAAAAAAAAAGGAAAATAAAAAAATACACCACGTAGGCAAGAAAAGAAGTAAGTTGCATGTCGGGGAAAACGGATATGTGAAAACGAGGGCAAGAAAGCACTGGCTATGGCCGGCGTGAGGATGCGGGGAGCGGGGAGAGAGACTTTTAAAAAGCACAAGTTATATGGCAGAGTGTTGTTAAAAAACACGTGTGTGTGTGTGTGTGTGCGTGTGTGCGTGTGTGTGTGTGTGTGTGTGTGTGTGTGTGTGTGTGTGTGTGTGTGTGTGTGTGTGTGTGTGTGTGTGTGTGTGCACGCGAAAAGACATTTGAGAAAATAATGAACTGCGTGATTGCTGGAAAAACCACGAATAAATTCATTTTATTTGCATTATTAAAAAATAAGTCGGATTTTCTTTCTTTCTTTTCTTTTTGTTCCTCTGCTACGGTATCAGACAACGTGTGGGTCCAAAAGGTTTCATGTGTAGTGACACCGTTAAAGTGTAACGGCCACGTTACATATACAAACTAACTTACTACGGGGTGTTTTTTAGAAGCAGCGAATTTTAAATTGGTAACTTTATTTTCTTTAATCTCAGATTTCTTGTGGCGCGGAGGTCACTCTAGAATAAGAGTAAAACGTTGGATAGGCGGTGAGATAGGACCAGTCATAGTGGAACTTAGATAGGGCTAGATTATCTTAGGAGACGGCTCAATTGGAATCTATTCATATTGAATTTAAAGATGATAACGTTATAGTCAGCTGGGAAGCAACCCCACAGTATTGCGTTCAACAGACGGACAGTTCTAGGAAAGAAACTCTGCTCATGGAATTTATTGTTTAGTTTTAGACACGGATAGAGAGTATGAGATGTTGTGGGCGGTTGTTGCAGGTAGCCGTGTATTTGTTGCGAACGTTTTATGGGGAGGGACCATAGACTGGAGCTCAGTCGAGCACCTTCCATAAAAGAAACGATGGAACAGAGACAAACTTAGAACGTCTGCATTACTTAATTAAAACTTTGTTGGTTGCTTCACCTTTGGAAAATGTTAACTTTTTGAATTTCCAACGATTTCTTTCGTTCTTAAATAGAATAACGTAATACTTTTCATTACAAAAAATATATTTTCAAATATTGTACTGGTATTTTATTTTCTTCGATTCATTCATCCAGAAGAAGTCTTACAATAAAGACGAAACGTTGATGGACGTGTGACTTGATTTGTTTATTCTCTCTCTCTCTCTCGCTCTCTTTCTAAATACACACACACACACACACACACACACACACACACACACACACACACACATATATATATATATATATATATATAAACCTATATATATATGTATATAGTAAGTTATAAAAATGTATATGGCAATTAAGCTACACAGAATGTTCCGCATTTCGTGAGAATTCGTCAGGCTTATGCTCACAAGAATGAAATGCGGAATATTCTGCGTAGCTTAATTGCCATATATATTTTCATAACTTACTATCTAGCTCTACCTATGTATTGAGAACTGTTGAAGTAAATACTGAAATTTACGCATAAAATTATATTTTCACATATTAATTTATGTGATAAAATGAAGTAGTCATATATATATATATATATATATATATATATATATATATATATATATATATATATATATATATATATTACATGTCTTCAAGAATTCTACCTTTTTTTCGCCAAGTTTATTCACAAGTTTGCAAAAACTAGATCAGGAAATAAAAGTACACCGTTTTTTTTTTCTCATCTAACATGGATAACGAGATAAAAACCTTTATTTTGCGAATAAAGACATTTTTTTTTATTTTGCAGTTGCCCTGTAGAAATGTGAGGAATTTCTTTTTTTTTTGGGGGGGGGTGAAAGAATTGCAATCAAAAGAGATTAATAATAATAAAAAAAAACTTAAAAGAAAGAAAAAAAAAACTGAATGAGGAGGAAAAATCTATCACCGTTTCCTTTCAAGTTTCTAAAGCTAAACCCTCATTTTTTTCAACCCATCCCCTTCATTTTTTTTTTTTTTTTTTTCTTGCAATATTTTTTTTTAGTCTGTTTGTCATTGCAGGTCTCAGATTTTTGGCAAGTCTGGGGTAATGTCTTTTTATTATACAATCTCTCTCCCTCTCTCTCTCCCTCTCTCCCCCCTCTCCTTGCACAGTAGCAGCCGCCAGAGAATACATTTAGAAATGGTTTCTTCTAACCAAAAATCTTGACATTATTGGATTTATATAAAGAAATCTCTATTCTTACTGTTTCTCCTGCTACAACAACTCAGGTGTATATGTGTGTGTGTGTGCGTGTGTGTGTGTGTGTTTCTGTATGTGCGTGTATTTATGGGTATATGTGTGTGTCTTTATGTATGTGTGTGCGCGTGTGTGTGTGAATGTGTGTGTGTGTGAATGTTTGCGCGTGCGTATACCTTTTGTATGTGTACGTGTGTGTGCGCGCGTGTATCTATATGTATATGTGTGTGTGCGTTTCTGTATGTGCGTGTATTTATGGGTATATGTGTGTGCCTATATGTATGTGTGCATGCGCGTGTGTGCATGTATGTATGTATGTATGTATGTATGTATGTATCTGTGTCTGTGTGCACGCTCGCGAAAGGGAGGCGAAGGGAGGAGGACGACGGAATTACAAAGTAGGAGGAGCCACAATCTCCTGCTCCCTCGCCCCTGATGCTTAAATACGAAGTCGTCTTACTTTACCTTCTTGCCTTTTTCCTCTTTAAACTCTGGAACCGAGCTATATTTAATATAAATTCCAAATAGAAAAGCAAACATAAAACATTAAAAAAAAAAAAAAAATCATGCTATATAATAAAAGTAAATTTAAAAATTATCGAGGAAATAATAAAAAAAAAATTCTGCAGTAGAAATTAGATGCAAAAAATTAATAATACGACAGAAATTGCAATTTCTCTTTAAATTTAAATTTAAATTTAAAGTTTCTTAATTCTATAAGTCTGAGTCGATGTGCGATCCTAACCCTAAGCCTAACCCTAATTCTACTAGCCCTGATCTTTTATATTTCCTACTTTTTGAAACGAGGATTAACAATTTATGCTCATCTTAAAAGTTATTCTCACAACGTTTCGGCCACGGCAACATTTGATTTCCGTTTTGTTGTATTCTGGGATGCATACAGAATTTCAAACTGGACCTTTTACAGGTACATTGTTCTCATTCCATCAGTCGTGACCGAGTCGAAGTCTTGAGTAATTTTTATTTTATTCTTAGTTAGTATCGCCTATAGTGAAGATTGAACCTTCAACCTCCAGAAGACTGTCGCTTAGGACGGATTGCTACTTAACACATTTATCTTTTGTTCCAAGTGTCCGTGCCATGGCTGACAGAATGAGAACAATATACTCTAGTGAATTAAATAATAGGTTCCGTTCGAAGTTTCGTATGGATTCTCATGTTTGACAAGATACATCTGAAGAAGGTCGGAGGTTACGTTGTGAGAATAACACCCCAAAAGGAAAATAGTAGTCAGGATAGGAAAAAAAAAAAAAAAAGAAAAAAACTTGCTGCTTTATAATTCCGAATATTTTTTTCCCAGTTCATACCAGAAAGTTAAATGATGTAAAACGTGGTCACTTCCTCTGTAAGGGACACAAATGTACCATAATTTTTTTTTTAATTTTGGATTATAAATTTTAATTCTAACCAGAACCAATTTAAAGGTCTCAAAATCACTTTCAAATTTCTTTAAAAAAAGAAAAAAGCCTAAGTTTTGAAACTCCATGGAATAAGAAAATAAACTTTTGTATGTTGTATTCCTTGTTTTTGAACAATACATTTTGTAAATGTTAATTTGCATAATTTAATTCCTCTCACCCACAAACGCACACCCACAAACACACACCCACAAACACACACACACACATACACACACATATATATATATAATGATTGTATTGCTGTTGTTTTTTAGATATCAATCTCATGAAACTCTGGTGTTTATCAAAAGTGCTCAATAACAAGTAGAGTAGTATTATAGTATAAATTCCTTTACTTATGCAAACATTAGTGGCTACATATGTGCATATATGTTTCAGTTTCTATTCTTTATGAAAAGCGACATTCTCAGTCCAAGTTTTGCAACAAAACTGAGAACTTAAATCGCATTCTTTATACACACACAGACACACGCACACACACAGACACACACACACACACACATACACATACACGTATATATATATATATATATATATATATATATATATATATATATATATATATATATATATCATTAAATAAAATAGACGCTTTTTGTCTATTAATTCTATTTTCGATCTTTCCAACTTCCGAATAACAGTCTTCACTTCTGGAGGGAACTGGCTGATGTAATCACCATATTTATCATAAATCCGAGTAATTTCCAATCCTTCAGGATTCATCGTCAAGAATAAATTAGTCTAACTGGTTTTGAACAATTTATATATATTATTTTCTCTTCATTGGTTAATTATTTATCCTTTTTTATATTGGTTAAAATTAATAGTTTTGCAAACATTTCAGGATGCTATTAATGGAAAAAAGAATAAATAAAATAATCAAATTTTAAATAACTGGTCTAGATAGAGTCTATTATTTTTAAATTACTGGATATAGTTTAAGGTCATATTCAGGACCAATTTCTTTTGTAAGTGTATATTTTGTTTTTTATTAAAAATAACAGGCTTTATCTAGATCAGGTATTTAAAAATATGGCTGATTTGGACAAGTATTTAAAAATAATAGGAATTATATGGACCAGTTATTTTTTAATAATAAAACTGACTTGTTATTTAAAAATGATAAGGCTTATCTTAACAAATATTTAAAAATAATAGGGCTTATCTTAACAAATATTTAAAAATAATAGGGCTTATCTTAACAAATATTTAAAAATAATAGGGCTTATCTAAATGAGTTACTTTGATATAATAGGACTTATCTTGACAAGTATTTAAAAGTAATAGGGTTTATCTGGCTGTGTTATTTTGAAATAATAGAGCTGATCTGGTCCAGTTCTTTAAAAATATAAGAGAAAAGGATTTAGATTCCAACCGCCTACAAAACGGATCTAGAATCAATTTTTCATCGATTTTATATCACAAGTGCAATATTTTTTCTTGCATGTCAAACTTGCCCTCTTTTTCCGTTAACTCGTCCTAATCAACCCATCCCTGCTACCCGTTTTTTCCTAAATTCTTAAACGCGCCATCATCATCACCACCAAACACACACATACACCCACATTCACATTACAGGAATTAGCGGGTACTGCTAGTTGGTATTTAAGGAAAACCGCAGGAAATACACATTCATGCAGAAGCTTTTGAAATACAAATAAATCATCCTTGTTATATTTTTTTGCTGGAATTTTATTTTTATTGCAAAATACATTAAAAACATACCAGATCAGGCTGTCTGAAGATATTGGCTTCCTGAGACGAAATTCACCTAACATTGATGCCTTTTGTTTTTCTACTTCCTTTTGCAAAACTTAATTATGTTCTGCAAAACCAAAACCAAAAACAACCCACATTTTCCCTCCTTTTCCTTCTTCCCATTTCCTTTTTCTCTTTCTATCTCCCCCGCTTTCTGACTAGTTTCCTATCTTAAAATGTACTAAACATTAATACTGTAACCTTTTTCCCTCTCCCATTGCAAAACTCATTCATGTTCTGCAGGGCAGGGAACAAAAACGATAAAATCCATGATAAAACAACCAAACCAAACCAAACACTACAAACTAGCGATTGAAGATACTAGGAGTTTGAAGAATAAAAACCTAACCCTAACCCTAACCCTAACCCTAACCCTAAACCAAACAATTGGAGATACAAAAACCTTGAAGACAAAAAACCTTCTACAAAATAACTGGATGCAACATGAATACTATTTCCAAAATAACTGAATTCGGCATTAAATAAACCAAAAAGGGTTGATATGCCGTAAAACCAAACAATTAAACCATTAAAACACATCATTAAAAACAAATCCAATAAAGAGGTATAACATTTTGAAAGTATATTAATATTAGGTACGTGCAAAATGAATAGCCAATGCTCCAAATCTATAAATATTTGAACTCCTCCCTTTATGTAAAAATTCACCAAAAAATCAGGAAATTAACCAATTTTAATGAAATTTTTAGTATTTATCAAATAGTGATCACGAAATATAATGAATACAGTATTTTTACTTAAATTTTCATGGAAATGTATTATTTTGTTTAAACAAAAAATACTTTTACTAAATTTATGGTTTTTAGTAGTAAAAAAAAATGCATGAATTTATTTTTAATTTTTTTTTATGAAAATAAAGCATCGTAAATTATAACAATTAAAAAAAATAATTTTACAGGAACATTAGGAAAAAAAAAGCCCCTAAAATCCGTATTAATTAATCGATACAACACGAAGAAAAATTAATTTCTCAAACTACCGATATTATCACTGAATTAAGCATGGTGTAATTAATATTTTCACACACAAAAAAAATATAATTGCAAAAAATATTTCTACTTGTTTATTTTTTTAATTACATGTTTCGCATAATTTTTATATGTAAGATTCTAATAATTTCCTTGCTTGCAAAAATGCGAAACTTTCGGCATAACATAATGTTTTTATAATCTTGAAAAATAAAACTTTTTTTTTTATTTAAAAGCAGGAACATAGAAAAATAATTCACTTAAAAAAATGGTAAAAATTATACAAACGTTTAGGATAGAAATGTACAGATGCACATCTGGGAGAAAAAAAAAAAAGAACCCTACCTCCCTTTAATTACCTGACGTCATTTTCAGGCAGCTTTCGACTGTCTGAAATTTTGGACTTCCGTATAATCCATGTGATGAGAAATTTGTTTTCTTTTGGTTGAACGAAGCGAGAATCTCTCGCTTTTGGGAGCTAATTAAGCTATTTTTTGTACAAACAAGGTGTTTTTGTTGTTTAATTTAATATCTTAGGACTTCACTTTACTAATTATCTTTGAAATAGACACAGAAAACAAATATTTATCTTTTAAAGGATTTTTACAATGAATTTATTTAACTTTCAAAATTAAGCTGCATTCGTTAGCTGGCCGTGAAAACATTTTTCATAACATTTTTTCACGCGTACAAATATTTATTTCGTTTTGAAAATTAACTTTAATCTTTAATTTTTCAAATACAATCCAAAAAGTAGTCAGAAACTTACAAAAAATTAGGATAAATCGATTTTCAAAACTTTATCTTTATGCCACCATTTTTGCTCGTAGCTAATTAATATTTAAAAGTATGAAATACAAGGGGCGTGCAATAAGTAATGCCCCTGACTCACTTCCCATAGCAGTAGAGCAATGAAACTTGCCACAGTTATTAGTCTTTCTCTACATAGGAACCATCCAGAGTTATGCATTTCTCCCATCGTTTGATGCAGCTCTGGAGACGGTTTTTGTAGAACACAACGTCGTGACTTCAGAAATCAAGGCTGCATCATCTGGGAAACGCTTTCCTTTCAACTTCATGTCTGGGAAGAGGTGAAAGTCAGGGGGTGCAAGGTTAGGAGAGTAGGGAGGATGGGGGACGATTTCATAACCGCACGGCCGTGCTTCTGGTCTGGTGACATGTGAGTTTTAGACCGGAGCGTTGTCCTGCAGGAGGAGTGTACCTTTGCTGATCTTGCCCCGCTTCTTGCTTTTGATAGCTTCCCTTAATTTCCTCAAAAGTGAAGCATAATAGGTTCCTGTAATTGTGGTACCCTTTGCCAGGAAATCTGTAATCACTACTCCATCCTGGTCCCAGAAGACTGTGAGCATGACCTTGCCAGTGGAGGGCTGCACCCTTGCCTTCTTTGGAGGTGGTGAGTTCAAGTGCTTCCACTGCATTGACTGGGCTTTGGTCTCTGGATCATAGTGATGGACCCAGGTTTCATCCTGTGTAATCAGTCTTTTGAAAAGCTTTGACTCATCTTCTTGGCACATCTCCAAATTCATCCTCGAGTACTCGATGCGTTCTCGCTTCTGGAATGGTGTGAGCAACCTGGGAATCCATCTGGCAGACACCTTATGCATATGCAAGTGGTCATGAATGATAGTTTCCACAGACCCTGTACTAATCTTGACATCTTGAGCTATTTGGCAAATAGTAATGCGCCGATCTTCCAAAATGGCAGCCTCAACTTGACAGACAGATGCCTCATCAATGGCAGAAGGGGGGTGGAACCAGGTCTGGGAGCTGTTTCCACAGATTTCCGGCCATGTTTGAATTCACGATGCCAGCGTTTTACAAGGTCATATGATGGGGCATTATCACCATAAGTTTCTTTCATTTCATCAAAAGTCTCCTGTAGTGTGCGTCCTTTCAAATACAAAAACTGGATCACTGCTCGACATTCAACAGGCTCCATTTCACACCTGACTTAGTTCAAACACCTGTAAAACAGAAACCACAATTAGTTCAGGGCTGTAATTTGCCACATAACCCGTAGAGATATAGATCATTGCACATGCAAAATTTCAGCTAGATCAGACAATGGAAGTAGGTCAGGGGCATTACTTATTGCACGCCCCTCATAGGTAAAAATAGAAACAATATTTATATTTTTCAGACTTTTTAAAGAATAATCTCAGTTAATATAAAGTGAGGCATGTGTATATGCTTAGATATTTGCATGTGCAGCATTCAGATCATTATCAATTTTCGTACACAGGTACTAGGCTTACATGTGATTAATGTGGGATATATTTAGTTTTATGCAAAGTGGAAACCCTTTGTAAAAATTCAAATACCTCTAAGTTTGATGAAATTTTAACAATAGATATTAGACAGCAAATAGTTTCAATTTCTTTGAGCTATTTTAAAGGTTTAGGGGACATAATATGGGTCCAATTTTCCATCTGAAAAATCAAATATTTCAGATTTTCATTGGATTTCATCTTTAATCACTAAAAACTAATTCCCTGAATTAGATTTTTTTAATACCTCTTAAGCTTAAGCTTTTAGTGTTAGACATTTTATAGAACAGGGCTTTACGTTGTGAGTGAAACAGTCACATTTCCGAGGGATTTTTTCCATGTAGCGACTAGAAATAATAAACCACTTGTCTTTTAGCGATTGTATTTTTTTTTTTTACCGACAATCTTCTAAATCTCATTACTGAGTGAAAAATGTCTTTTCAATTTTTTTTTTATAAAACGAGCAAAGTCAAATTATTTAAACAATAAAAGTTTATCAGAACAATTTACTTTTTTCCTTAACGAAAATAATTTTTAAAAAACATCTGAAGAAATTCGTATGTTTATACCTTGAAGTGTCAACATAAAATTCGGTGCATATTTAGAATTACACTTATTTTATAAAAATATACAGAAACATCTTTATGATATATGTACGTGTCATATGTCATATTCCAAAAATCATGTGGGTTTGGCCAGTAACTTTTCTATTTGGCTGGTAAACGAAAACACTTAGTTATCAAAGGCCAACTAAAGATAAATTTGTTCATAGAGCCACATAGACTCAAAATCATCTAATGGATTTTAATAAGAATTAAAATAAGGATTCTAGAGGTAAAGTTTAGTATCATTATCTCATTATTTTAATATTCGTAATGGGACAAAAAAAATTTGTTTGGAGAATTAATTTTACCCATCTTTGGACGGGTATTCTTTAATGATAAATAGTTGAGTTATGGTGTGTCCTTTATAAATAGGAGGCCTAGCCACTGAAAAATCACGTCACGCTTGAGGTCCAAGCAAGCAAGATCTATCAAGCAGTGAGACTGTTGATAATGAATGAGAGTTTTTACTAAAACATTAGAAAACTTTAAAAATTGAAAAATAAAAAAACACAAATTTATACTGAAACTGAAATGATTCAATATTAATAAAAAAAGAAAAAAGAATTAATTCAAAAAGGGATTTATACTAAAACCGAGCGTATTCAAAATTAATTAAGAAATAAAGAAGAAATTTGAGAATTAATCCAAAAGAAAAAAGTTGTGTGTGTTTTTTTTTTCTTTGAAATAATAATCTGTAAATAAACATTTTGTTGTTTCATGGATTTGAAAGACTAACATTCGTTTATTATTTGCTTGAAAAAATTGCATTCAACAAAAAGGAATACGATTTGATTCATACTGAAACTGAACTTGACTCAAAATAAATTGAACATCAAAAACAAGAATTATTTATGCAAAGCATGTAAAGCAACAACCACTATCAAAAATAAAAAAAAAAATCACTCAACTAGCTACAACCACTATCAATAATTTCATCCACTCTTTATCTGTGCCTACATCTAAGTGTAGATTCCATTAACAAAGTTTCTTTCCTAAAACTTCCCGCCTGTGGAACAATGTTCCACTCGCCTGCTTCCCAGCCGATTACAATATCGTGGCCTTCAAGTCCACTATAAACAAGTTCTTGTTGAGCCGATCCCTTAAATAATTGAAATTCTACCCAGCTTACTCCATTAACGATTACTAAACTATCACCTTACATTACTAACCTTATCTTCCAGTGACCTTTAGACCTTGATAGGTCGTGACTCTCTTGAAAAACTATTTAAAATTAGGTTTGAAGCAATTAAATACTGCAAAAACTGAATTATGAATTTAGGGAATTAACAAACAATAATTAAACAAACAAATAAAAAGTGAACGGTAAATAATTTTTTTAAAACAAAAGCGAACTATGAATATTTTTTTTTTTTAAATTAAAACGGTTTTAATTCAAAGAAATAATTTCAATAAAAAGTTACTAGTGAAAAAAATATATCTTTTTACATCAAAATTATAGAAAAATCTTTTGGATAATTTAGTTAAGAATAGGTTTCTAAATAATATTTTTATTATTTGAGAATGATCCGTACTTTCTATAAATACCAAAAACTGATTAATTAATTTTGTAAGTGCTATAAAACTTATTGGTGCAAAAATTCAAAAAGTTTGGAATAAATATGTTAACAGTTTTTTTTTTTATGTAGAATATCTTTGTGTTTCTTGACTTATAGTTTTGAACAAGGATAAACATTATTTTTTTAAAATATTATTATGCAAAAATCTTCTTTACGGAAATAATAAACTTGAAACATTCTTTTTATACAAAAATAAGTTTTAATTGAATTTTATACATTTAAAAGAAAAAAAAAATTGAACAAGTCGAAACATTTACGGTCAAGACTAAACTTTTGCTACTTTATTGACTCCCGATATGGAAAACTAAAGATTTCTCCCACATATATGAATAATACTCTAGAAAATGTTTATTTATTATTAAGAGAAATGACTGGAAAGAAAATCTCCTTTAAAACTTATTTGATTAGCGGGTTTAAAAGCTAAAAAAAAAAAATAATAATTTTCAATATTCTGACCAAAATTCACTATTTTTTTTTTTTTTTTAGATCCTTATAAAAATATATTTAAAAGAAAAATGATTTAACATAATGTTTGTTTTATTATCAAGAAAAGAGTATTGTAAAAAATCTCATTTCACAATTAGAAAATATCTACATAAATAAAAAAGTAGATTTACATATGTCTGTGTAAATATTTAACCGATAAACTCTTAAAATACTGATCACATAACACTAAAATCAACAACAAATAGTTATCATATACTCAGGATGGTTCGTAACAAGTAAAATCTTTGTTTGGATGGATGAATAACGCGCACAAGCATATATCGGCAAGTTGAAACGCAAAATGTTCATTTCAACTTGCCAACATATTTTTACTTCTTTCTGCGCCCAAATTCAATTTATTTCTTCAACTTTTTTTTTTATTACATTTCCACCCCAAACAAGGCACATCGCCAATTTGTTGTAGGGGGCTACTATCAGGGACATAAGCATCAGGGGTACTGTGTAGGGAGTTGGGCAGCAAGATGTTGGTTCACGTTGCACTTGAACTTCTGCATGTCAGTACAGTCGGGGAAACAGGGACCCGGAAGAGAATTCCAAAGTCTAGCTGTTCTGGGGAGGAAACTACTGGAGTAGAAAGCTCTCTTGCATCTAGGGATCTCTACTGTGAAGGGGTGGGATTTAGCTGCTTGTCGGGTTTGTCGGGGGTATTTACGTCGAGGAGGCACAAGTGCTTGCAGTTCGTCAGAGCATTCACCATTAAATTACTTGTAGAACAGGCAGAGGGATGCAACATTTCGTTGATGGGACAGAGGCTGAATGTTAGCTGACAGTTCAGGGCCTATCAGATTGGTGACTCTCTTTTGAACCTTGTCTAGGAGCGAGAGACTAATGGCAGATGCACCAGCCCAAATATGACAACAATACTCCATACATGGGTGAATGGTGGCCTTATAGAGGAATAGGATACTTTCAGGCGTTAATAGCTTTCTAGCATGGTAGAGAGAAGCCATCTTCTTTGCAGCAGTCCTGGCAATGCTCTCCATGTAATTGTTCCAACTTGTGTTTTCTGTAAACATTAGACCGAGGAGTTTAAAAGATGTACTTTCAGATAATGAATCTTTGGCCATTGCTATTGGTGGTAGGGAAGGTTTCTTGTAATTATTAAAGGAAACAAATTTAGTCTTGGCAGCATTGAAGGTGACCATCCATTTTTCTTCCCACTCTACTACGGATCGGAGGTCTTCCTCTAGTGTTTCTGCCATTTCTTTAGATATGCGTTCATTTGTTTTCCTGTCGTATCTGTTATAGAGGGTGGTGTCGTCAGCATACATACCCATCTCACAGACAATTTTGTCAGGGAGGTTATTTATGAATATTAGGAATAACAGAGGTCCAAGGATAGACTCCTGAGGCACTCCTGTATTCATATCATATAGTTTAGATGTACAACCGTCAAGGACAACCTGGATTTTTCTCTTATCTAAGACAGATCTAATTATGTTATGTATTCTTCCAGTGATGCCGTATGATCTGATTTTCTTGAGAAGACCCTGTCAAAAGCCTTAGATATATCTAGAGCTACCGCTCTACCCTCTCCTGCTTTGTCCAGTGACTGGTATATATATGTTCTGAGATTACAGTTAGGATGTCTGCTGTGGAACGGGCTTGTCTAAATCCATATTGTTGGTCGGTCAGAAGTTTAGCATCTGTAAGGTGATGGACTAGAACTTGGTTAATTATGGTCTCAAATATTTTGGCAAAAAGTGGGAGGAGGCTAATGGGGCGATAATTTACTGGGTCAGTTCTTTCGCCAGAATTCTTGAAAACTGGCACTACAGAAGCAGTTTTTCAGCAGGCAGGAAAGCAAGATTCATTAAGGCATTTGTTGTAAAGTTTGGAGAGTACTGGAGCTACTTCGGTGGCACTTTTTTAATAGCACAGCCGGGATGAGATCAGGTCCACATACTTTTGCAGTGTCAAGCTTTCTTATGATAGTATGCACCTGAGCAGGGGTGATTTTCAGATCGTCTAGTGTGGCGTCTGTCTGCAAAGGAAAGTCAGGGAGGAGGTGGTTAGCAGAGTCCAGCATGGAGTTGGAGGCAAACCGT
This sequence comes from Euprymna scolopes, assembly GCF_053919585.1. Lineage (NCBI taxonomy): Eukaryota > Metazoa > Mollusca > Cephalopoda > Sepiida > Sepiolidae > Euprymna > Euprymna scolopes. Next base: position 14,138,467 of record NC_136501.1, read on the forward strand.
TTGGCAAGCATGTTAGCCTTCTCAGTTGCTGAGCAAACAGCTTCATGATTGTTAAATAGTGGGGGAATTGTTGATTGCCCATTATTTATTACACTGTTGTAGATTTTCAAGAAGTCTCGGGTTCCTAATTTCTGTGCTTCGATGCGTTTTTTAGTGGTTTCAGTAAATTCTCTCTTAGCTGTCGCTATTTCTTTCTTACCATTATTTCTGGCTTCTATGTACTTCTGTTTGTTTGAACTGGACTTATGTCGGTTAAATTTGTGATACGCATGCTGCCTTTGCGCTATGGCAGCTGCACAAGTTGAAGTGAACCATTGGGGAGAGTAGGGTTTGCTATAGTATTTGTGTGTGGGAACATGTGCTTCAATTGCCACTTTGAACCATTCAGGGGTCTCATTTGTGCAATGTTCAGCAGGAAGTGAAAAGATATTTTGCCATGAAGCGTCCCTGATGAGGTCCCTGATGGATTCCCAGTCAGCTTTTTAAAAATATCTTGTTGTTTTGAGCAGTGGCTCTTCAGTTTTGGCTCTAGAGTTTAGGGCGATTTCAACCATTACCACTGCATGATTGGCGTTCCCAAGAGGGCTGTGGGCATTCGTTACACAGCCATTGGGAACTGTGGTCAGAAACAGATCTAGAAGTGATGTATGTTGTTCTTGCTGGTCTGGGAAACGGGTTGGAAACGTAACCATCTGTGATAGGGAATGAGATATAGAGAAGTTACGTGTTGTGGTACCAGCTGCAACTGTGTAAGTAGAAAATCCAAGCCAGTTGCTGTGGTGGACATTGAAGTCACCAAATACATGCGCTTGTGTGCTAGTGTTGAGGGAAAGTGCTGTATCTATGCTGTCAGGGACTTTGTTTATTAAGGTACAGTCCTGGGTCGAGGGAGAGCGGTAGAGAAAATAAAAGTAGCTAATGTTATGTTGCATGTTAAGTCTAAAGCACATAAAGGCTTGATCGTCCAATTCTAGTTTGGTTTCTCTAGTCAAGGGGAGGGTGTTTCGAATGTAGACTCCAAGCCCATGCATTTGTCTGTTAGAGTCCTTACAGCAGAGTGGGAGGTATCCAGGCATGTTAAAGTAGTTAGAGGGGATGGAGGAGTGTAGGTTAGTCTCACAGTGCTAAGATATCTGGAGTGTTTGTTAGGAGAAATGCTTCAGCATCATTTAAATTAGTTTTAAGTCCACGGATGTTCGTAAATACGAGCCTCAAGGGAGAAGGCAGGTTGTTTTTGTTTGAGTTTTGGCCTGGTTTTAACGTAATTATTTAATGCACTGTCATTTTTATTTTTAAGAGTTTTAGTTTATGTAAGGGGGGCTGAGCAAGTGGTTATGCAGAATACCAGACATGCAACACAGGCAGACCATCAGCTGTCCCTCCATCTACTAGGGTTATGGCCTCAGGATAGCCCACCGGGGATGAGTGCAGGGTCCCTTTCAATGCGAGACATGGCACTACAAACATCCCGATATTATACAACTGTTGATGGAGCAGCCGCTCTAAGCACTACCAAAGAGTTAGACCGCCTGTACTACCAGTCGGGAACAGCAGCCAGGAACTGTCTATCCGGTACCCTCAACCCATCAGATGATGGTCAACCCAATATGCTTACACTGGCATTACGGTATTCAAGCACTCCCAAGTGCCCAGTTTAAAGGTTGGGATGTGTCGGGAGTGGGGAAAAACGGCGTTCGTTGCCCTAGTCAGAAAACAAGATCGACCACCGAGTGTTTCTGTCAACTCCCAGTGGTTCGACCTCTATGCCTGGCTAATAAACAAATAATATTAGTTTAATATTGAAACTTTATTACATATATCTCAATATCTACATCGGTAGGGAAAACGGTTTGAGCGTTAAATGTTTTAATTTTGATGCTAGTTGATTCATTATTTAAAAACTATTGGAATCAGTACTATATATTAGGTACAATAGATCAATCAATAGAAAATTGGCTTTGTAATAATAAATACGAAATCTGTATGAATTACAATATATTTCAGCAGATTTTATGAGCCGGCCCACCCCCACCCACCCTGCAAGATTTAAATAAAAATGGAATGATTGAAATTCAGAATCAGTTCAAAGCACATTATCTAGTGTTATACTGAAGCTACGTTAATCAACGTTTGTTTCCCTAAAGATTTGTTTCCAATGTATTTTAATTACCCATGTTAAATATCCGCAAGTTGTTGAATTGTTTCTCTGGAAGAAAACTTTCCATTTTAATTGATCTAATTATCTGTAAATTGCATTTACCTCCCTTTTCAATTTCTATCTGTAACTTTCACCCTCTCTCAATGCATGTTGTGTGACTCCCCCACCACACAAACTCATATTCGTCGTCTGTTACTCTCGCTTCGGTTACACCTTCTTTCTCTCTTGAAAGTTGAAGGTAGTACAGAATTATGACCGGAATTATTCATTATGAACAAAAGGGAATATCGCACAGATAATAATACTATTTAACCTATAGCTGGAGAGAAAAAGAGCGGAATATATATATGAGAGTCGTTCAAAAAATAAAGCCTCTTAAATTTTTTAACTAGAAAAGTTGAAGAGCGGTACCATTAAAACGAGCAATCATTTGCACTCCAGAATTTATTTTTTCTCTACATAGTCACCATCATTCTCAGTGCACTTTTGCCATGAATTTAATGACGCATTTCTGTTTCTGATGTATGTCTATGGTAGAGGTTCCAGTCTTAAAATCTCACACCATCAATATCTGCAATGGAGAGATGAAACTTTCTGGTTATTAATGCATTAGCTCAATCATCGTAACAATTTGCGATCCTCTCTGATCCATTCTGGCGGAATAGAATATAGAAAGCATTATTTTGGAACTCCTCTCGAATATATTTAAACAAACGTTAAAAATAACAGAAAGATACTGCATAATTTTACCATTTTTAATTTTTCGATTTTTTTTGCGTTAAACTATATCTATCTTCTTCTATCTATCTATCTATATCTATCTATCTATCTATCTATCTATCTATCTATATCTATCTATCTATTCTTTCTATCTATCTATCTATCTATCTATCTATCTATATCTATCTATCTATCTATATATCTATAAAAACAGAGATGTGTGTGCCACAGACGATTTCTGATTGGTTAATCCAATAATCACATCTCCTAAAAAACAATGGTTTCTACGCTCTTACCTTTACCATAAAATATTATGGCTTTATTTATTGTCCATCTTGGAAGGGTTTAATTTTTTAATAACTTGTTATTCACAAATTAAAAAAATACGAAACTAAACTACACGAAATCAAACGCTCCGACAAACTTAATAGTAGTACTAGCAAGCACACGCGCACACACGCACACACACACGTTTACTACCGTCACGTTGTTATGGCAACCAAACAATGTTTACAAAATGTCTACGCACGTTCGTAGACATTTTGTAAACATTGTTTTTAAAAAATAAAAAATAATACTTCTATTATGTTTTAAACGACTGTAATAGTTTATTTTGGAAGTATATTTCATAAAGAAAATTGACAACCCACTTTAAAAACAGAAATTACGAGTTTTATATATTTTATTCGCAGTTTTTTGTTGACTCTTCTGGCGGCCATGTTGTAAGCCCTAACGGTATTTTTGGAGATTACCCAAATAAATGTTATCAAAGGCAAGATAAGTTACTTTTCCACCAAACTGGATATATTTTTCGTGTTTTTATTCAATGTAGCATATTTATTCAGCTCGAAAAACGGGTTTGTATTACTGTACACATAAATTCGAAAAAGTTGTCAAAAACCAAATATATAACAAATACATGTTATCAAAGGCAAGATAAGTTACTTTTCTACCAAACTGGATATATTTTTCGTGTTTTTATTCAATGTAACATGTTTATTCAGCTCGAAAACCATACGGTGTTTACCGATGTATTGGAAATTTCAAGATGGCGCCTCACTCCCTCTTTAACACGGTAAGTTTGGGAAAAGGTGTTATAAATAAAAAACTAGAAAAAATACTATTAAAAACCCGCCGAATATATGTCAACCTATGTCACGGTAACATATTGAGTGAGTTTTTAACAGTATTTTATTCAGTTTTTTATTTATAACACCTTTTCCCAAACTTACCGTGTTCAAGAGGGACTAAGACGCCATCTTGAATTTTCCAATACATCGGTAAACACTGTATGGTTTTCGAGCTGAATAAACATGTTACATTGAATAAAAATACGAAAAATATATCCAGTTTGATAGAAAAGTAACTTATCTTGCCTTTGATAACATTTATTTGTTATATATTTGTTTTTGGCAACTTTTTCGAATCTATGTGTACAGTAATACAAACCCATTAAAAATATTGTTTTTGATTTTGAAAAAATATTGTGGTTCATTTGTATTTAAAAATATTGTGGTTCATTTTGATTAAAAAAAAATCATTTTGATTAAAAAAATTGTTTAATTTTAATATTTGTTTATTGTCTTAACTCATATCAAATGTTTTGCTTGTGTTCTGCTTCAAATATTCATATTCTTACATGCATAATTTTCATTTAATTTTATTAAATAAACTTCAATTTTACTACAAATCAAATCGTGTTCCTTCACTTTTTAAAATGTAATTTATAAGTAATTAAAGAACGCATTCTAATCTTGAAAATCTATAATACAACGAAATATTTAATTGCTTATAATACTTAAACAAACAACTTGTGTTTTTTTTATTATTTTTTTATTATTAATATTAGATGAGTTTCAGTATAAATCATCGTGTTCTTTATTTCAATCCAATTTGGAAGTTTTGTAAATGTATATGATGTTTATAATGACCTATGATTGCGTATTTATATACATTATTTTCCCTATCCTTCTGTTCATCGTACATTTTTTACTCCCAAACTTAAACATGGTGGGTGCATAGAATTCATTTACCGATACAAAAGAAATGATAAGTAAATAAATCCATAAATAAATATTATAAATGGTTTATTTTAATACTTGCCAGGATGCGGAGGAAAATGAATGAAGGGGGAGGGGAATGAAATAAAAACATTTTGGAAACAGATTAAGTTTGAAAGAATTGCTTTGCACAGAAAGAAATTAATGAAAAAAGAATAAAATTAAATTTCTTTTCCTTCTTGATCTCTTTTAGTTTTTTATGAAAAAGGAAGTCAAAATTAAGACTATAAAAAACAATTTTTATTAAGAGCGAACCTCAGTCGTGAGGTCTGTAAAAAAAACGTGGAATAATCAAGAAATGTTTTCTAATACATTTTTTTTTTTTACTTATGTGTTCATTTGTCTCTTTGAAGTTCGTTTGTTTAATATATCGGTTTGCAATATCACTTTGTCATTCTGTCAGACTCAAATTTTAAATCTACATATCTATAAAAATGAAAGTGTGTGTGTGTGTGTGTGTGTGTGTGTGTGTGTGTGTGTGTCTGTGTACATTTCCCTACGAAATAACTCTGTCAATTTTTAGTCTACAGACTCGAAATTATACAGGGTACTGAGATTTGGAAAAATCTATGTGATCGGTTTTTAGCCAGAAATTTGGCGATTAAGGGGTCAAAGTTCAACGATTTGAGCTTTGAGAACTCTAGCAAACTTCTCCGACAATTTTGGGTCTACACCCTTGAAATTTTAGATATAGGTTCCGTGGACATGGATCTAACTTAATAACTTGATTTGAGGCCAAAAAAATAAATTTTCAGGGGTCATAATAGGGGTCAAAGTTTAAAAAATTACCCCTTTTTTTTGCTCAGCATACACCTCCAAACACCCGGGCAACGCCGGGCACCCATGCTAGTATATATATATATATATATATATATATATATATATATATATATATATATATATATATAAGAGCAAACAGTTAATAAAACATGTTAAAAAACACTTTGAAAAAGAGTAAAAACCATATTTAATCTGAAAAGGAAACACTTGATAAGTGGATAGGCCTTAATCCTTATTTTATATATATATATATATATATATATATATATATATATACATATACATATATATATAGATAACAGTAATTTACAAACATGCATATGAAAAAGTACTGTTATATATATATGTATATATATAACAGTAATTTACAAGCACTGATGAGTTGTGATACAACGAAACAGTACTGTATGTGGATGACTATATATATATATATATATATATATATATATATATATATATATATATATATGTATGTATAAAATAAAAATTACAATTAAATTTACCAAAATGATCCAAGATGGTAAAAAAGTATATTATAAATATTAAAGAATTAATATTTATAAAATTATCTTAGCCAGATGTAAAAGCTCGATAAAACCAAATAGGAAATAGAGCTTATAAAGCTCTTATTAGCAAATAGTTAATAAAATATGTTGAAAAACACTTTGAAATGATTAAAAACATATTTAATCTGAAAAGGAAACACTAGATAAATGGATAGTCCTTAATCCACGGAGTTTCGAAGAAATACTTTCCTTCTCATCAGAGGATAGGAATTAGCAAAATGCGGGATCGGATTTTGCATGCAGAAGTATTTGATGAAACAACAAGTAAGTCAAAGATCTTACTTGAAAACAAAAAAAGTGAAGCAGAGGGAATATAGTGAAGAAAAAGGTGATTACACATAATAATATTAATGAGAATAATAATATTTCTCCTAACAGCCATCCTAACACTTACAACACTTATTATCCCCTCCAAAATAGTCTTCATACAGACATTGTCCCACCATTTGTTTAACTAATACAAATCAGCAAATTAATATTAATACCAGACCTCGAGCTTTTAATAAAGTACATACATATATCGGCGCTATTTTAACATTAATTAAGAAAAGAATATCAAACCACATTTCTTCTTTTAACAACCATAATTCTAATAATAACCAAGGAACCTCTCTAACCACTTTAATTAAAAAAAAACTTAACTCTAACAATACCCCCTTTTCAATCAAATGGACTATCATAAAAAAGTTAAGTCTTATACTCCAGGTTCTATGTCGCCTCTGCACAACCGAAGCTATAACTATAATTAATTCCCCTCAAAGTAACAATATAATAAATTCTAAAAATGAACTGATCTCTTTCTGTAAACATAAGTCCAAATTTAATTATGGCAATTTTGAAATTACATAGTTATTACTTTTACCCTTTATATAGATATAAAAATTTTTTTTCTTTAACGTTATTGTTTTTCTGCATACTTCTTAATACTCTATAATTTAATAATCCTTTATTTTAATTCTTTATCTCTTCTTTGCATGGCCGGTTATTTATCTGCATTTTCTGCTTTATTTTTAAACTTTCCTATCGATCTAATATATCAATCTACCCATACTTTCATATCTTGTATGTATATTTACTTATATTTTACTATATGCATTTACTTTCTTTTTTTTTTTTTCTTGAATTTGCAGATACCGGCCATCCCCTACTTTTAAATAATTTTTATTTAGCTTTTTATTTTTATTTTTTATTTATTCTTTATTTTCTATTTATTAATTAATTTATTAATTTATTATCCATTTAGTTTCGTCTAACAACTCTTGCTGACATTTTTAATTGATGACCTGTACATTTCAGTTGACCTATATTATTTTGCCCTATATATTTTTTTCGCGCCTTTAACATTTCCTGTCTGGGTCATTTTGACTTTTGTTTCCGTTTATTTTATATTTTCTATTTAACTTTATCATTTTCCCCCCTCTCTCTCTTCCCTGATCTGTCTTATTTATATTTTTGTCTCGGAAGTAGAGTGAAAAGCATATCTTATTTTTCTTTTATTAATATTATTGGAATCTTTTCTTTATTCCTTGTACACATTTTTGTAAATTATTCCATGGATTTCTGCCTTTGGATTATTATGGAACATCTTCTTCCAAATATGGGATTTCCCGGGATTTTACTTGTACAAATGGAAATTCTTTTAACTTTCTTGAAGTTTTACATTTGGATTTTACCAGCACTGGATTTTTTGTTTTCCACCAGACTATCCATTCATGTGTAATCACCTTTTTCTTTACTATTTTCCCTCTGCTTCACTTTTTTTGTTTTCAAGTAAGATCTTTGACTTACTTGTTGTTTCATCAAATACTTCTGCATGCAAAATCCGATCCCGCATTTTGCTAATTCCTACCCTCTGATGAGAAGGAAAGTATTTCTTCGAAACTCCGCGGATTAAGGACGATCCATTTATCTAGTGTTTCCTTTTCAGATAAAATATGTTTTTAACTCATTTCAAAGTGTTTTTTAACATATTTGATTAACTATTTGCTCATATATATATATATATATATATATATATATATATATATATATATATATATATATATATATATATATAATTATTTGCCATGATAATTATTAAATACCTATGGGAATCATGAGTGCCGGGTGTCACGATTAACACCAGTCAATAGATTCGAACCCGGCGACAGAAGCCATCTCTCGTGTCATTAGCAAGTATAATAAAATTAACAAACGTATAAATCAGTATGGAAAGACAAATAAAAAAAGGAGAAAGTAAATAAATAGAAATTAAAAAGGAAAAAAAAGGAGCAAAAAGGAAAAGAAAGAAAAAAGTAGAAATGGATGGAAAAAGAAAGGAAAGTGAAAGAAAAAGAAAGGTAAGAAGAAC